>NW_024080666.1:3479369-3713121 GCF_003009895.1 Hyaena hyaena
GTGGTCAGACTCCAAGAATCCCTTCGTTTAGCTAAGTGTCCAAAATCCAGAAGAGCCAATGAAATGATGAAGACCTATGATTAACTGCTTTGCAGTGATTAGCAGTAGAAAGCTTTATCCAGAACACCCTGATTGTTACTGGGGATATTTCTTCCCATGGAACAACTGTTAACTTCCACATCCACAAGATAGCATTCATTTGTTTATTTACTTGGTTACTCCACAAATATTTCCAAATGCCTACTGTGTGCTAGATACTTTGCTAGGCTCTGGGGATTCAGAGACAGAATCTATACCAGTCTGTGCCCTCAAGTTGCTTCCAATCAAGAGGAGGGGATAGATAAACTGTAAAGCAATATGAATACTGTAATAGTGGTCTGCACACCATCCCATCGAATAAGATTCGTGGAACCACGCATTCCTTTAGCCAGTGTTTAATTCAACCATTATTATCGGAAGATATCAGTATTTTATTTCAGCAGTAGAACATGAAAGAATAAAATGTCTCTTCAAACTATCTAATAAGTCAGGATGCAATTTTTGATTTTGATATGAATTTTCTCACTCCCGTGGCAATTATGAATGTAGTTAATCAAGAGATGTCTATGTCCTTTCTCAAAACAAGTAAAGATATAGACATATCTTTAAAATACAGATACTTGCTTCAATTGTTCCCCAATACAAATTCAGTTTAATACCATACTTAGTTCCAGTTTATTTTTTTTAGATTATCATTTTAATTAAATATTGCCTTCCTTCAACCTTTCAGCCTTATTAGTACCTGTTTCTTTTTAGGAATTTCAAAGATGATCTCTTCAAATGATTTTTTAAGAACCTCCCTGCTAATGATCATTAAGCTGACACACAGCAGATCTTGTACTTCTATGTCATTCGAAGGACCAAACTTGAAGCTTTTAAGCAGCCAAAATTCCTCCGAAGCCTTTTATCCATAGGTATCTTTAAAATTAGACCCATGGGTTAAAGCCCAGTAATATAGTTTAGGGGGTTGGTAGTTTGGTCAAAATATTACCTACCGAAAAATATAAATGACAGCATTTTGCTTGCAATCCCAGAGTAAGGTTTTGCATATCCATTTTGAATAACTTTAGTGAAGTTAAGTGATTTGAAATTGAATGCAGTGGGGCAAGCTGGTGAGACAGCTCAAAGCTGTGGCAGGTCAAGGAAATCACGCAAGTGGATTCATCCCTGATTTCAATACATTTCATTGTGGAAACGCCAGCACCCCTGGATGCTGAGCGCGGCGGCATCTTGTTATATGTATAGGAGTTTTTAAATCAATTTGATTTTTCACTGGTATGATTCTCTGGTGTACTTAATATGCTATGGACGGATTTCTGAGAATAGTAAGAAGCAGTTACACTTCTCATGAATATATAGCGAATGAGGCACTCTGATTTATTATTCCATTCAATCTTAGAACATGCTTATGATTTAAAAATAAAAAAAGGAAAAGAAGAAGAAAAATTCTAAAAAGCACAACCAGTAGATCTGAGTTTTAATTCTCTCACTAGGTGACTTTAGGTAAACGCTTTAACTGCTTTGTGCCTCAGTTTATCGACCTGTAAAGTTTGACAAAACCTCCCACCTCTAAATTACTCCTGAAATTTTTATGAGCAATGAATTTTGAGATCTTTCAATGTATATATTCAAAATTAAATTATTCCCATATTTCAGGTATCAGTTTCTTTTTATTTCTAAAATTTTCTCTTCTTACAAGGGATTTTTTAAATTTACATGAAATTTGAGGAGATAAAGAAGGACAGTGAAAAATTCTCCAGAAAACAAATAGCATTAATTGAAAGCACAAGTTCTTTTTTTTTTTTTTTTAATGTTTTATTTATTTCTAGGAGAGAGAGAGAGAGACAGAGTGAGCAGGGGAGGGTCAGAGAGAGAGGGAGTCACAGACTGAAACAGGCTCCAGGCTCTGAGCTGGCAGTCAGCACAGAGCCCGACGCAGGGCTCGAACCCACGAACCGCGAGATCATGACCTAAGCGAAAGTCGGACGCTCAACCGACTAAGCCACCCAGGCGCCCCTGAAAGCACAAGTTCTAAAACTCCAGAGAATTCTAAGTGAACTGAAGATATACTAATTCAAGAAGCAATGTGCATGCAAACTCACAATAAATTTTGATCATGCGTTATAAAGTTTGCTATAACTCTTAGTTTGTTCTAATTTCCCCTTTATTAATCCTGCTCCTTTTTTTCACTAATGGAGCTAATACTTAGTTACTTCATTCTGTAGCATATCCTCTCCAGTGGTATTGATTTTTTTCTCCCTTCTATTCTGTGACCTCACTAAAGGGCCAAACGTCACAGGGGAAAAATTAAATGTAGAATTTAACACCAAGAAATTAGCAGAAGTCCATGTACTACTGATGGAGGAGAAAATTATTTAACCTTGTTTTCTATGTAATTGATTTTTTAATGCCCTAATGCAAAGTGTCCTTAAAAACTTCTCTAAACCTTATGTTGTGCGTCATTTTGGTTATTATTAAATGTACTACTTATGCTCACTTAGGCCAATTCACTTTGACCCCGTCCAAATTGTACCTAAGACAAGTTGTTAGAGAAAGAGAAAATTTTAAAAATTCCAGGAAATCTAAATCAAAACCAGATTATAAAACTAAGGTTAATTATTACAATTCAGAGTTTATTTGGGAGTTAAACATGTATAAATGGAAGCTGTTCAACAGAAAGCCAGGCCCTGGGCTGAGGCTGTTGCGAGGCAGAGAGCAGAGAGCAGACCATCAGCTCAGCCCCGCGGGTGTGACAGTACAGAGCTACCGTAGTCTGCAATCACTGCTTCTCTTCCAGGGTCTGCTCCCCGGTAGCAGGGCACGTAAGATAGCACATGAGACCCCACCCACCAACCATGGAAACATCTGGGTGTTCGACTGAAATTTTCACTCTATCCAAGCGTTAGAAGGCATGCGTGTCTTTATGTTGAGGCTCAGCCCCAAACAAAAATAGTTTCAGTGACATCTATCCTTGGGTGTGCAATTAAATACACACTTTCTTTCCATAACGGAAACATTTTCTCCAAATGTTTTTCATCAAGTGTGTCAACAACGGTCCCAAAGGAACACAGAGGCCCTTTAGTGATAAGCAACCTGCCAGCCCCTGGGGCTGCTTTGTGGGGCTGTGCCTCCGAGTGCTGGTTGCAGGCTCCAGGGGGTAGAAAACTGAGGGGAGAACAAAAAGACAGAGAATGTATTTCCGTAGAAGGGACCGGTGAATGTCAACGTTTTTACTCTTCATCCAAAAGTCAGGCATTTCACATTGTACCCTGTGTACTTAGCAAACCCTGTACACATACAGTATCTGAATGATCATGTTTATTGGATTCAAGTTTAGTTTGAGAAGAGTAATTACCTATTTAATCAACTTTTTGTCATGTCTCATGACCACCAACACCACAGGTCATCTGACCTCCTCGTTTGGCTCTTAAAATTAAAAGAGCTCTAAAAATGTAAGGTATTTTTGCTCTTGGAGGTCATGGAAGACTTAGGCATTAATATTTTCATGCCCCAGTTAAATCTCAGCGCTATGGTTTTAGCTCTGCAAGAAATTTTTTTTTCTTTTTTATAGTTTATTTTTGAGACAGAGAGAGACAGAGCATGAGCAGGGGAGGGACAGAGAGAGAGGGAGACACAGAATCTGAAACAGGCTCCAGTCTCTGAGCTGCCAGCACAGAACCTGACACGGGGCTCGAACCCACAAACCGCAAGATCATGACCTGAGCCGAAGTCAGACGGTTAGCCGACTGAGCCACCCAGGCGCCCCTGCAAGAAATTTTCAAAATGTCAGATAGGAACAAAAATGGAAACATCACAAACTTCCTCTGTAAGCTGAAAATACAGAGTACGTCTTCAAATGTCCAAATGGATCGAAATGTGCTTTTTCATTCATAGGAATGAGTTTGTGCCTAAAAACCCCTTATGATGATTGAGGATTTAAAGCAGCATTACTTTGTATTTCTTTCACAAACCAGGTTGAATTAAATTAAGAGCAAATGGTATGGGTGGGATGTGTTTGTGCCCCTCCTGAAGGTAGAGGTGATGGGGTTGCCTGTTGGACAGGGTCTCCCTTCCTTCAGAAAGCGGACTTTCTAGCTGGGAAAGACCAGCCTTGCAGAGTTGAAACCCCAGGACATCAGGTGGCAGAGTGAAGACAGTCGGGAGTTGGAACTTCAGCCCAGGAAGGAATGGATCAGCTGCTTTTGTGGAAGTCAGGAAAGGCTTTGCGGAAGAGTAGGGAATAGTAAGAAGCAGTTACTGGGTGGCATTCTCATTGGGGATGGATGGGCAGGGGCACCTTAAGCAAAAACCTAAGCCAAAGCCAGCTGGTGTGAGGGGCAGAGGCCCAACTAGAGTGAAGGGTTTGTGCTTGCTGACCGAGAAAGGCAGTGTGGCTCAGCCAAAGTGGGAGAACCTGGAGGTGCTGGGGGAAGAACTTAAGAGTGGATTGTGCAGTGTAGACATCGGGAGCCATTGCCCAGTTCTCGAGCAGAGGTGGGCCATGATTTTTAAGAGAAAGCAATTCCCCTTGTGCCTTGAAACGAGGTGCTAATGAATCTATTACCTGTTTTTCGGAGTTTTTTCCCATTGGACATTCCACTTTCCTCCTCATGTGCTGTTTCCTGCTCGTGTCTGCTTTTAGCATGGTGTATTCCCACATCCTTCCCTCCTGTGCTTCCAGCTTCTCATGGCTCTGTGAGGGCAGAACCAAGTGTGGGGTGGAACTTTCACCTGGAATGTGGGTCCACCTGGTCCCAGAGGACCCTGAAGAGACCACGGGAGCAGGAACCAAATGGCCCCCGGCTTTCTGGCCCCCACTGCACTCAGGGGATTTAGGCTTCCTGATGTGGCTCTATGAATCCTCCAGGGCAGGCGGGATTCATAGGCAGTGAGGCAGGTCACAGCAATCCAGCCCTTGAACATGCACTTGTGGAATCCTGATGTAGGCACATCTCTGAACAGGAGCAGCTTCTGGTCACATCAGTTCACTGGATGCATTTTATACCCTTATTATCCATTACTCTCCAACTTTAAGCCACCCAACTGTTTTCTTTTACAGTCTGATTTAAGATATGTTTTAGGCCTGGCCTCCAAGAAAGATGTTCCTCCCATATTATAATTTTCCCTTCGTAACTCTATACAATTAAGATCTCCCCCTGCCTTTTCATAACTTTTTTTTAAAGGGGAAATATAGTGGGAAGGAAAGTATGCATTTTAATTTTTGGATGTCTCCAAACCCATTCATTAATTTTGAAAAAGTAAAATGCATTTAACCTAATGGAATATTTATAAAAATTGGAAGCTTATTGTCAACTAAATCTCATTTATTTAATCTAGTATTAGACTGCCTTTTTTTTTTTTAAACCAGATGGAAAACATTAGCAGTAATAGTGAACAAACATATCCAGGCTCCCAGAGGTCATTTTTAACCACCATTAACAATCTGGTTTCACAGATTAGTAATATACAAAAGGCAACGGTCCAGTAAAAGATACACAAAAGGCAACTGAAATGCCTGTGCTCCTTATTTACCTAACATTTAACCATTAAAAAAAAAAAAAAAAAACTTTGTAAGTGAGACATTTGAATCATCCAAGCTCCAAATTGGCAGGTTTTACTGAGAAGTTGCAGCAAAGCATCTATCTGAAATAGACACTGATGTAAAATATTAATAAAACCCTACAAAGCTAATGAAAAGAAAAACTTATTATTAACATTATCGGTAGATTCGTTTGTTGTTAATGTAGTTTCCATTTGCTAGGCTTTTGTTTAATGGCTTCACCCCTATGTAAACCTCCGAACTGCAAAGTAGAAAAGACCTGCATTTTTACATATCCCATTTTAATTTTTAAATTTAATTACCTCACTAAAATGTAATGTAAGATAAACAGGCCACAAAATACACTAATGAATCAAAAGGTCTTTAATGTGATAAGGACACGACTTCTAGAGCTGCCTATTCAGACACGAACAATCTCATTTAAACCATGCTCCCTGTGGTTGGGACAGTGGCAAGATGGTGAAATGTCACTCTGCCCTGCAGATGGCTACACAGGGACATGTGTGCTTGTTTCTTCTCTTGTTCAGACTCCACACTGTATTGGAGTATGAAACAGCTATGCATTTAACTGATTGAGACTTGGAGTAAACAGAGGTAAAACTGCGTATAATACGCATCTACTTTCACTTCAAAATACCATTACTCTTAAAAAAAAAAACAAAAACAAAACAAAAAAAAACAAAAACAAAATACCATTACTCTTGGTTTCTATATTTATGATTTCTCATCAACCTTTATGTTACTCTTCTTTTAGAGAGTAGAGTAGTATTTTATAGGAATTGGATTGAGGTGCATGTTTAAAATGCCTCACAGATATTTTCATTATTCTATATGAAGAAAGCCTAGGTTTTAGTGTTGAAAGCCTGTGGAGAGAGGTCATGTCCAAGATGAAAGTGGAAATGAGATTGTGCAGATATTATCTAGATAGTAGAGAAAGTATCTGTCGTGAAGGATCTCAGGGACGCCTAAGATATTTTTGTCCTAATGATGGGGAGCCAGGGCAAGCATCTTTTCATCACTGTGCACATGTGTAGGAATATTTGCATATATGTGTTTCTATACATATATATGCATCCACTTATTCCTGCAAATACTTACTCCTAATGATCGTTGGGTAGAATGCAGAATCACCATCCATTTATCATATGCTAAGTATTTTCTTGTCTGTCCTTAATACTGTAGGTCATATACTAAGTATTTTCTTGTCTGTCCTTAATACTGTAGGCCACTGCTTGGTGGAGAGATTCTGTTTCCCTTTTTGCAGGAATTTTTACCTTGACGGTGAAATCTCCCAGTATTCCTACAAGTGCCTAGGGCCATTATATTACATTTCTTGTTGAAGAAAGGAAATGAATAGATAGTGAGGAGAGAATTGAAATGATGCATTCTGGCCCACACTGTAGTTTAGAATTTATGAGCTCCTGGAGTTCCTTTCAGTGACAACTGGAAACACTTTATTGAATACCTATTATGTATCTAGCATTCTTCTAAGCACTGGCCATGCAGGAAAACCAGAGCCTCTGCCTCCAAGTCGCACACTGCCTGGTGGGTGTGGAAAGTGTGTACGCAAACAGCACCATGGATATAGAGGAAGGAGCTAACTCAGAAGGGAGTCAAGGGGGAGTGGGGATCCATGAAACCTGAGAGCACCTTTGTCTATACTGTCTGTACATGAAAGTGGAAAGCTTAATTACATCATGTGGATAGTTGCAGATAGCAGGTTGAATTGGAAAAACAATCCAGCTAAGTGGCTGGATTTCTTTGGTTTACGTTTTCTAGATTACATAGTCTCAATTTATGACTGTAGGCAAGGACATTTTCCTAGCTTGCCATCATTTGCACATAAACAAAATAGGTAAGAATAACATCTAACCTTTATCCACAATCTAGTTTTTATTGGTTGAAGACAAGTAGTTCCGAAACTATCAGCAAGCGTGTGACTATTACAAAGTAACATAAGATAACTTATTTCACACCTCTGTTTTAGGTTGATTTAAAAAAAAAAAACAACACCTATCAGTTATTAGGAAATCACTCCAGGCTTATCATTTCTCTCCCATGGAGAACAAAAGTCTCCAGTTTCTTTCTAACTGCCCCAAATTTTGGTGACCCAAGAAGGTAGGAGGTTTCTGCTTCCTCAGCCTTGGGGGCCTTCTGGTTGACATTAGGCTCCTTCACTTATGGAAGGAGAGGAGTTCTGATCTGAATTCTTCTGGATGTGTTCATTGTTCAACCCCCTCTTTTGCCCATTTAGCAAGTATCTTTGTTGTAGAGGATGGATAGTGGTGGGGGCTGGGAACGGGCTAACTTCCGGAATCTGGTTTCACAGGGCTGCCATTTCAGGCTATGTAGACTGCACCCTGGCTTCCGGTAGCTCTCCTGCTGTGCCTCAGGGGAATTGTACACGAGTAAATAAGGACAACATTTGGTTCTGAGGACGTCCACTTTCAAGTCATACCAACTAAGCTCCTTTGTAGATAGTAAAAGAAAACTTTCAGAAAATAGCCTACAGAAAACCAATATTTTTTCTCCTTTTTTTTTTTAAAGGTGAACACACACAAGAAACAAATTCACCTCATTCACTCAAAAAGGATGTTGAAAATATGGGGAAAGGTAAAGAAAAGTTTTAATTCTGTAGAACTTCTCTTAGCTTCAAAAGACCATGGAGATAATAGGAGGATATTTTTGTTCTACACCATATTTTAAGCTTGACAAGCAACATATGAATAATATATGGACCATTGGGTGGATATAATTGAGATTAATGCATACATATCAATCAATACATGACACTGTAATATAATACTTTAAAATAATATATTACATTGATTTATATTCATGGATTTCTGCACAAAATCTATCCTATGTCTATGCAACACTTTTTAAACTGGTAAAATATTTTGTCTTCTAATAATAAATTGCCATATATAACAGTTCTCTGGAGAGTTATTTGTAAAGATTAGTAAAATGACTCTTCTGTTTTTCTTTATTAGAAGAACTTCAGAAGGTTTTATTTGAACAAATAGATTTACGGAGACGACTAGAACAAGAATTCCAAGTGTTAAAAGGAAATACGTCTTTCCCAGTATTCAGTAAGAAATCACTTTTGTTTTATTGCATTACGATATTTGATGATGTTTCTATAATTAGGCTTAAAAATAGGCTTCTGAGTATGACGTGCTTATATAAAGTGCCACAGTCTCTTCCCCTGGTCTCTGTCTAAATATTTGGAAATTGTAGCTTGTTATTTATGCTTTGAATCAGCTCACAGATAAAATTTCTTACACGAACCCTTTGGTGTTTTTTTGTATTGATAGATGTGTATCTGTATGTATGTGTTATGTATATCTTAAAATATATATGCAGGTGTATATTAAATATGTAGATATATTCAAGTATTTTGATATTTTAGGTTATATATCTTAGAACAAAAGATACTCAGGTACTTTTATTCTCCAAGATAGGAAAAACAAAAGAATTTTTATTCTCAGAACCAGAGTGCTTCCTGGTGCTTGAAATACGTATAAATATGAAGATTTACAATTTAACAGTTCAATGTACACATATTTATTTTACTGATTGAGCTTAGTATAATTTTAATGGTTTTGGATTCTCCATCCACATTTAATGTTAAAATTCCATTCCACAATTGGTGGCAGATACTGTAGCATAAAAACTATCAGTTCTATTCCCAGAGGCCTAGAATTTCAGAAAAACTTAATGCTAGGTGTTTAGATTTCTAAAATTCACCAACCTTGGCCTGGGTCACATTTGGACAAATACATCACAGTGGTGTTTTTTCAAGCATTTCATAGTCTCATTTAGTCATATTCCTCTCTCCAGAGAAAGAAAAGTGGGAAAGAAAATAGTATGTAAGTTTATGTTTTGAATTCTGTACATTTAAGATTAGTTTTTCTCCAGGACTCTTTTTTAAAATGTCAGCATGCCCCTTGTTAGTAATGTGGTAATCACAAAAACTCTCGTTGGCAATTCCTGTGCCAGGGCCACAGACCAGCATCCGGAAGAAGATTTTTCGGTCCTTGTGACAATGTTAATAATATGAGCATGAAGGTCATATTCCCTAGGGCTCCTCAAATGTAATCATCAGCACAACTAAAAGATGTGCCTTTTCGGATAGCAGCTTCGCAGAGTACTGGGTTCCTGGCATATATCAAACTGGGTTCCACCGAGCACTTAGCAGGGATAAAAACAAGGAAGATGCATGATGGAAGAGAGCTCTAACCAAGAGGAGCGATAGGGTCTGCCAAGTTTGTGATCTATCAGTACCCACAGGGCAGGTTTGGAGTTCAGGTGCTTCAAGGTTTTGAATTTCAAGAATGTTTGCTGAGCCCTTAAGTAAGATGGAAGGGAGGAGAATGGTGGATAGCTTTATTGTTATTATTATTATTATCCAAGGTTAATTAAGATACAGTGCAATAATGATTTCAGGAATAGAATTTAGTGATTCATCACTTACATATAACACCCAGTGCTCATCCCAACAAGGGCCCTCCTTGATGCCCATCACCCCTTTAGCCCATCCTCCAACCCACCTCCCCTCCAGCAACACTCAACAAAGCAACCTTGTTCTTTGTATTCAAGAGTCTCTTATGGTTAGTCTCCCTCTCTGTATACTAGCAAACTGGCCCATAGCTTTTGATAGTGTGTTGGGATCGTCGTGATGTTGTAGCTTTGAGAAAAAGAACCATTGAAAATATATCTCTGAAATCTTAAAAACCCAAATGCTTCCAAAGAACCTGAGATTCTCTCTCTCTTTTTTTTTTTTAATATTTTTTATTTATTTCTAGGAGAGAGAGAGAGAGAGAGACAGCGTGAGCAGGGGAGGGTCAGAGAGAGAGGGAGTCACAGACTGAAACAGGCTCCAGGCTCTGAGCTGGCAGTCAGCACAGAGCCCGACGTGGGGCTCGAACCCATGAACCGCGAGATCATGACCTGAGCGAAAGTCGGACGCTTAACCGACTAAGCCACCTAGGCGCCCCTGAGATTCTCTAATTTCTAAGACAGTATTTTAATATCCAGTTCCTTGCAGCAATGAGCACACATTGAATGATTTGTTTCCCCCATAAGCTGATGTTTATCTCATGGTTGAGTTTGTAAATCCTTCCTGTTTAGATCCTGCAGGGTGGGTCAGAGTCTCATTAAACCCTTAAAGTACCCACCTAATTCCCCATAAAGTCAGTGTGTCCCTAATTTATCTCCTTAATAAAAATTAGTCATTTTAAGGAATTTAGTAATGTATAATAATTGATACATTTTCCTTCTTAACTTCCCTACTGTACAATATTGCACATGTTTCTGTTAAAAGGAAGTTAGAAAGTGTGCCTGGTTAAGTGTTCGACTTCAGCTCAGTTTATGGCCTCATGGTTTGAGAGTGTGATCCCAGCATCGGGCTTGCTGTTGTCAGCACAGTGCCTGCTTTGGATCCTCTGTCCCCTCTCTGCCTCCCCCTCCCCCCACTCTTTCTCTCAAAAATAAATGAACATTAAAAAAAAGAAGTTAGAATATTATAACTGGCCCATCTTGATTCAGACCTTTCATTTATTCTTTTGAATTAAAATTAATCCTCTGTGATTGCCACGTGGATAAAACACTTCCACTAAACAACAAAATTTTTTTCCTGTTTTTTTATCTGCAGTGTACTTCACTGACCAAGGAAGTGGCATGTATGTGCCCAAGTTTGAATAATGCGTGGTTTAGACCTACCACAAAGAGGCAGTTAATTTCACACGGATGAAAATAGCAAATGCACATTATGTGCTTGTTAACTAAATGTGAGAGGCCGTGAGGCTGGCAGACAGATTTAGATTTGCTCAGATGGAAAGGGAAAAACGGAACTTTGTGAAGCCACATCAGGAGGAAGCCTAGAGGAATCCCAGCCAGAATATTGCAGCCCCTTTTACTAGCAAGTGGACATGTAAAGCCTGGTTTACCGAGAACACTGCAGACCCAGGCTAACTCCCAGGCGTGAGGAGTAGGACCCCCGGTCTGAGTTCCCTGTGGGGCTCTGACACTTCCTGGTTGTAGGACCTTGGAAACTGTCAAATGGGCTAGATAATTCCTGTCTTGTAGGAGGTTGCAAAGAGTAAATGAGAGGACCAGTGTGCAGGGCTGTGCACATCCCAGCTCAACATACGTGCTCGGTACTGGCAGCTGTGAGGATGGTGGTGGTAAGGATGCAGGAGGAGGAAGAGGAGATTATGAGCATTGAGCTCTAGAAAAGCATTTCTAAAATGGGTCCAAATTTCTGAGTTTCTCTTAGCCTTCTTGTTGTGGTTCTGAAGGCTAATAAGGACCACAGGAATGGATCCTGGGCTTGGAGAGGGTAAAGATGAAGATCAGAAGGAGGAGGAGGAGAAGGAGGAGCCCAGCCCTGAGCTGAGGACCTGCTAGAGTTGCCGGATGAGGCGACTGGTGGAGGAGGCCCTCACACCTCGCCCCTCTTCCCTGCCACCACCCCCACCCCCGCACCAGGGTGCCCTCGAGCAGCTCCTTCCTCACTCCAGCCCTTTCTGCCCACTGCCATTAGCCCCAGTCTTGCCAAAATTCTACCTCTGGCTCCAAATCTTCCACCCAAGAAGCTATAGTGATTGCCTACTGTTCATCACGTTGTATCTAATTTAACTTCTGACTGACTCTCAAAACCCTCCATAATTGGCCCACCCAGCCTCTCCAGTCTCACCTACACCCCCTCCTTGCTGAGCTCCAGGTACCCAGCAGATCCTTCTGCCCTCTTGCTTTTGACCTCTGCAGACTATGTTTCCCTAGTCTGGAATGCCTCCCCTCATCTTAGGACACTTAGTTCAAGCCACCACCTCCAGGAAGCCTTCCTAGTCTTGCAGTAGACATTCTTTGCTGACATCCTACTGTGTTTATTTCTAGCCCTACGGGTGTTTGTGTTGATTTCTTTCTGATTGCTTCACACCTGCTACCACCCTCTACCCCATGGCATTGGCAATAGGTTCAGAAAGGTGTTCTGCTACTGGCCACACAGCACCTGGCATGTTGCGGGCACATGACGCACTCTCAGCAAATGACTGATACACATTTTGCTGTTACATTGAAAGAGATTAAAAGTGACAATGAAGGATGAGACTGGGAAACCGAAAACTCTTGTATAAAAGAGATTAGTGAGGGCTCATAAGTTGAGTCGTTGGATTTGCATGTGACAAATTCATGGCACTTAAGAGAACTGATGGAAAGGCCAGTCAGTTATGACAGGGAAGGCCCAGTGACTGGGGCTTCCTGAAATATTTCTGTAGTAGATATTGACTACATCATCATTTTAGATTCATATGAAGAACTACTCTTCCACGTTATTTTAAGGTTACTTTTATTAAAAACAAACTAGAGGGGGGGCGCCTGGGTGGCTTAGTCGGTTAAGCGTCCAACTTTCGCTTGGGTCATGATCTCGCGGTTCGTGGGTTCGAGCCCTGCGTCGGGCTCTGTGCTGACTGCCAGCTCAGAGCCTGGAGCCTGTTTCAGAGTTGTATCTCCCTCTCTCTCTGACCCTCCCCTGCTCACGCTCTCTCTCTCTCTCTCTCTCTCTCCTAGAAATAAATAAAAATATTAAAAAAAAAAAAAAACTAGAGGGGCACCTGCATGGCTCAGTAGGTTAAGCGTCCAACTTCGGCTCAGGTCATGACTCACGATTCATTGGGTTTGTGTCCCGCGTCAATCTCTGTGTTGACAGCTCAGAACCTGGAGCCGGCTTCTGAGTCTGTGTATCCCTCTTTCTTTGCCCCTCCACTGCTTGTGCTCTGTCTCTCTCTCTCTCTCTCTCTCTGAAAAATAAATAAACATTAAAAAAAATTTTTAACTACATTTCATCTATATGAATTTGGCCATCTCTTCTTTCACCCATGGCTGTTACTGCAGTCATTCGATGTTGAGTGGTTTCCTCTCTCTTTTTGTAGCATCCTCCAGAGAGAGAGAGATGGAGGAATTCTAGAACACAATACAGATGAAAAGACCTGATAGCTGTTAAAAGTGGTGATAACAATGGGGCGCCTGGGTGGCTCAGTCAGTTAAGCCTAGGACTTTGGGTCAGGTTACGATCTCACGGTTCGTGGATTTGAGCCCTGTGTTGGGCTCTGTGCTGACAGCTTGGAGACTGCTTCGGATTTTGTGTCTCCCTCTCTCTCTGCCCCTCCCCTACTCATGTTCTATCTCTCTTTTTCTCAAAAATAAACATTAAATTTTTTTAAAAAATAAAGTAGTGATAACAAAATGAACATGATGTAAGCAAAGTAAGCCCCAAAGCCTATTGCTTCATGTGTGGGATCTCCTGGGTCGACCAGATATACCATATGGGTTTTCTTATTTCTGGTCTGGGGAAGATAGGCCTTCTGCAAAACACTGACTTTTCAGACTGTCCACATCTGCAGAGCACAGCCCTTGCTGCTGTGTTGGCTGGCACACTTCGCATCAGTGCTTTCCTCTGCTACCTTCTTTTATACTATCATTTTCCAGAAATAGTTGGGTTTTAAGTGAGTCTCATTAGAGAAATTGACTTAATGATTTTTTTTCTCTATCTCCTTAAATCGTGCCTTCATCAACCTTTAGAACACAGAAGAAATTTCAGTTTCTTTTCTTTCCATTTGCCAATTAACAATTTTTAGATCTCAAAAGTTATACACATGTTTGTTGTAGAAAACTTAAAATGCCTGGAAGTTCAAAGGGAAGGAAAGAAAAAGCATCTGTAATCTTGTCACCTGGAGATAACCAACATTAGCATTTAGGAATTTCAGCTTTTTAATGCATATTGAATCTTTTTTGGTAACAAAATGAAATGTTACAACTCCATCTTTTACCCTGTTTATTTAAGTATAGTTGGCGCACAATGTTACATTAGTTTCAGGTGTGCACTAGTGAGTCACCATCCCTGTATCTTGTGCTGCATTCACTTCCAGTGTAGCTACCACCGGTCCCCACACAATGCTACTGCAATATCATTGATTATATTTCCCATGCTGTACCATTGTCCCCATGACTTACTCATTCCATAACTGGAAGCCCGTGCCTCCCACTCTCCTCCACCCATTTTGCCCATTTCATCCCTTCCCTTCGCAACCTTCAGTTCGTTCTCTGTACTTTGGGTCTGATTCTGTTTTTGCTTGTTTATTCATTTGCTTTTTAGATTCTACATGTAAGTGAATTCATATGGCATTTGTCTTTCTCAATCTGACTTATTTCACTCAGCATAACACCCTCTAGGTCCATCTGTGTTGTCCCAAATGACAAAAAAGTTAAAATAAAAAAACCCCACCTCATCATTCTTTGTGGCTGTGTAATATTCCACTGTGTGTATATATCCACATTGATGGGCCTTTAGTTTGCTTTCATATATTGGCTATTATAAATAGCACTGCAGTAAACATAGAGGTACATGTCTTTTTGAATTTGTGTTTTTGTTTTCTTTGGGTAAATTCTCAGTAGTGGAATAATTGGATCCTATGATATTACTATTTTTATTTTTTTGAGGAACCTCCGTACTATTTTCCACAGTGGCTGCACCAATTTACATTTCCATCAGCAGCGCACACGGGTTCCTTTTTCTCCACGTCCTCACCAACACTTGCTGTCCCTTGTGTTTTTGATGTTAATCATTCTGACAGGAGTGATGTGTAACCACATCTCATGGTGGTTTTGATGTACATTTCCCTCATGATGAGTAATACTGAGCATCTTTTCATATGTCTGTTGGCCATCTGTTTGTCTTCTTTGGGAAAAGGTCTATTTAGGTTCTCTGCCCATTTTTTAATCAGATTAGTTTTGCTGTTGTGGACTTGTAGAAGTTCATTATATATTTTGGATATTAACCCCTTATGGATATATCATATGCAAATATTTTCTCCCATTCAGTATGTTGCCTTTTTGTTTTGTGGATGATTCCCTTCACACAAAAGCTTTTTATTTTGATGTCATCCCAATAGTTTATTTTTGCTTTTGTTTCCCTTTCCTGAGGAGACATATCTAGAAAAATGTTTTTATGACTGATGTTGAAGAAATTACTGCCTGTGTTCTTTTCCTTATGGTTTTGGGTCTCACATTTAGGTCTTTAATACATTTTGAGCTTATAAATGCACTGTTATGTTGTACATTAAAGTTCTCAAAGCTTTAGATGATGGGCTTCGCTGTAACTAAATCCTTATACACATCTATAGCGATTCCCTTAGGATAAACTCTTGAAAGGATTCCTATGTTAAAGAGTATGAACTTTTTACAGCTCTTGATACATAATGTCTTTTTGCTTTCCAGAAGGCTGTACTAATTTATATTCCCAATCTTGGAACACCACATACTACCTTTTCATTTAATCTCTGCTAACTGAAATGCAAAAATAGTAGCTCATACTATTTCCTTTCATTGCTAGGGATGGTGAACATACTTCATGTCTACTTTCCATTTGTAGGTTTGGTGAATGTCCATTATATTCTCTTCTCAGTATTCTTCTTATTGATCTCTATGAACTCTTTCTATACTAAAATATTCTTTGTCACATCACACATATTCTTTTATTTGTATCAATTAGCTGTCAATGTTGACTATGATCTTCTAAGTTTTGAGGGTTCCATTTTTTTTGTATTTTTTTGTCCTACTGAAGTTTTAAATGTTTGTCTAATCAAATCTATCAATTTTTTCCTTTTTCAGTTTTTCTATCTCTGATACCCTTCCCCACCCATATTTTACAAAAATATTCACCACTTTTCCTAACGCTTTAGTAGCTTTATTTTTTTTTTCATTTTATCTTTTTGTAAATGTTTATTTTTGAGAGAGAGGCAGACAGATAGAGCACAAGTGACAGGGGGGCAGAGAGAGAGAGGGAGACACAGAATCTGAAGCAGGCTCCAGGCTCTGAGCTGTCAGCACAGAGCCCGGTGCAAGGCTTGAATCCACAAACTGTGAGATCATGACCTGAGCCAAAGTTGGACACTTAACCAACTGAGCCACCCAGGTGCCCCTTTTTTCATTTTATCTTAAAGAATTGTATTAAGTGGACCCTCCTAGAGCAATGAGCATGAATTAATTAAGGACTAAGTATCACCATTCTACTCTGAATTGTCCTTACCATCTTCTGGGATCCCAAGGAGGTACCCCAGCCAGGTTTGGTGGGTAATGGGGTGCAGGGACTTCCTCTACCCTCTTTGCTACAACTAACTAAGCCACTTGCTATTCCTCACTCCTCCTCCCTTGACTTTCTATAAAACACTGTTCTCTACATCTCTGTTCAAGCATTTCCTCTCCCTTCACTCCCCAAGAGGATAAGGGCTTCTCCCTTGCCCCCTGCACTGTGCCACATACTTACTCCTATTACGGTACCTTTCACATTAAACTCAAAGATGGGAGTAGGGAATGAGTCTTTTTAAAAAATATAAAAGGCAAGACAAATAAAGAGACAATAAAAAATCAGGGGTTGCCTGATCAGGGGTGGAGAAGAGAGTTGAACAGGCAGAACATAGAGAGTTTTAGGACAGTGAAAATACTCTATATCTTTGATATTATACTGGTGGATATCCTGAAATTATAATGGTGAATATATGTCATTATATATTTGTCCAAATCCATAAAACGAACAATACCAAAGTGAACCCTAAGACAGACTATGGATTTTGGATGATGACAATCTGTCAGTGTAAGTCCATCCACTGTAACAAATGTCCCACTCTGGGGAGGCTTGTTGATAATGAGGGGGGATATGTAGGTGTGGGGGCAGTGGGTACATGGGAAATCTCTGTACCTTCCCTTTAATTTTGTGGTGAACCTAAAACTGCTCTAAAAAAAAACAACCCAGTATTAATTAATCAATTAAATAAGTAACTAATTTTAAAAACTTGCATAGGATGGGGAAGGAATTCAAATAATATAGGAAGGGAGAAGTCAAAAAAATTAAAAGGACAATGCTTTTTTAATTTCCAACTCCCCAGAATCTCACAAGGGGTACAGGATTCATCATCTTGTAAGCGTTGGGAAGCCATTTTTCAGCAGAAGCAAAGGGATTTGCAGAGGAGGGACCAGAGGCCAAGCAGTCAGTTGGGAAGCTATTCAGGGAAGAGGTGTCAGCGTTGGGGAGGTGACAGTGGCAAAGGGAGGCGAGGATGGAGTCAGACCGTAAAGGACTCACACACCCCAGTGGCTGCAGAGGGGAAAGGAAGAGTAGAGGAAAAGATGTGACAGTTTCTGGTTTCTCCAAACTGCTACCCTGACTATCCACCGCAGATTCAATAGGAAAACATGTGAGGTTCTCATTTAAGGCAGAAAATGCTCAAGTTAGCAGGACCTAGGGTTTTAAAAAGATCACATGGAGAGGTTGCAAATGATACACGTTGGAAAGTCCTTTCCTCCAAAAAATGATCAATATGATATGAAGACCTCATAACAGTATCTCTGAAAGCTCCTCCCCCACCCCTTTCTCGGATGGAGGCATGGTCCGTAAAACTGCTCCAGGCCCATGGAGGACGACAAAATAAGGCTGATGCAGGGTGAGAGAGCTGGCAGATTGGGAGAGTCAGAGTATGTTTATCACTTGGGGTTGAGGTGAGGCAGGTGTGGCTAACGGACCTTTGTATTATCACCCAGGAGGCATGACATGCACTAGGGTCCACATTTCCTATGATCCGCATAGATCTGAGGTTCACGCCCACACTCACACTGCCTTCTGAAGACAGTGGAAGCTCTCAATCACCTGTAACTTGCTTGTGTGCGCAAAGGTGGAGAGAGCATGACTGCACCAGACATTCCCGACTAGTTATTATATGCGAGGGATCATCTGGGCCAAGGGATACTGGGAACTATGAGATAGAGACCGTACCCTCTCAAAATTGTCTGTTCTCATTATAGAGCCTTAAAACCATCCCTTCAAAAATCCATATGATTTACTTTAAACACACACACACACACACACACACACAATGCTTTCTAAAAATACTAAAAAGGGAGAGGGGCTTCTCCTGCACCATCATGAACATTTTTACTAAAATTACTAAAATAAGATTTTGCAACTTTAATTGATGTCTTTGTCTATTTCTCTCTCCTACCAGATAATTTTCAGGATCAGATGAAAAGGGAACTAGCCTACCGAGAAGAAATGGTGCAGCAATTACAAATCGTAAGATGATTTCTACTTAAAAATGCACGTAACTTGATAGGTTTGTTTGCAAACCACCCGGTGTGAGTGAAACTGTTCACGTTTTTGCCGTGAAGCCCTTTGGTCCACTTACCACTTACCTCTCAGCTGGTTTAGATGCTAATTACCAAAAGATTTACTTAGACACAGGATAAACAGATGTGTCAGTTCGTTTCCTCGAAATGTAACTACCTACCATGTGTTAATAGACAGATGTGTAAATTGTCTCTGTGGGTGAGCCAGGGGTACCTGCATCTCTTCTCACTGTGCAAACCTGTGAACACGGGGCGCTGGGATGTGCTAGAAGCTCAGCGGAAGGTGATTGTCTGCTCTCTTCCTCTCCTTTCGGTGCCCAGACCTGAGCCACGCCCTCTGCTGCCAATAGAACTTACTATAAATACACTTAATTGAAGTGAATCACTTGAAGTGAAATGATTATTTCCCAATGAAATGTGTTATTCACCTTCTCCTGATCACACCGAAAAATGGACACTAAGATGTATTCGTGTGGAAACAGGGAAGCAGGAAGGTGCCTGGTAAATGAACGTAGTGGGGTTTTTTGTTGGCTTTTTGGTTTTTTTCATTCTGAATTCACCACCCTTTATCCCCATGCAGATACATGTGGTGTTAATCATTAGGGCTTTTAAAGCCATCTCCCAGGCTCTGTCATTTTCATGAGTACAACGGGGAATAGAATTTCTGCTCCATATTTGTAAGATATTTATTACCTGAAGGAAGATGTACACTGACCCTTAGTTGTATCCCCAGCATGACTATAATAATTGGGGTTGCTGGACATTTCTGAGCTGGTCCATGTTGCCTGTATCTTATTAAGCATGTATGTATGGATACCCGCCTGTTTTGTCTAGTGAGCTGGGTAGCTAGCTGTCTGCCAGGATGACTCGAGGAAGATAGGTATCAATGTTTTCCTTTTGCATCAGAGAAACCATGCTTGTGTGAATGGAGATTGCTCGGAGTCATTTTTATTTATTTTTTATTTATGGTTAAAGTCTTTTAAATGTTTATTTTTGAGAGAGACAGAGACAGTGAGAGACAAAGCACAAGCAGGGGAGGGGCAGAGAGAGAGGGAGACAGAAGCCTAAACTGACTGTCAGCACAGAGCCTGACGAAGGCCTGAATTCAGGAACTGTGAGATCATGAGCTGAGCCGAAGTCGGACACTCAACCCGCTGAGCCACCCAAGTGCGCCTTGGAGTCATTTTTAAAGCAGCCTTGTGGTGCCTGAGGTTTTTCCCCATTCTGGGGGCTCTGTTAAAAGTGCTGTTTATACTCTTACCATTCCCGCTGGTTTTCACTGACCTCAAGCTGGTTAATACTCTGTTCTGAAAGCCACCTCAGTGTAATATGCCTCTTAACCAGGACCCTACTTCTGGTTTTGTTTTTGTTTGTGTTTGGTTTGTTGGTACCTAAAGTCATGGGAGGGGGGAGTGCAGAAGGATTTTTCTTAATTGATTGATAACTAAGCCCCCAAAGAGGTTAAAAAAATGTATCTACTGTTCTTAGCTTTTGATAATAGGGGCTATTAATTGCTTGCTGTGACTATTCTTATTATTTTCTTTGTCCTAAGGAAGAATTTTTTCAGGATTTTATTTTTAAGTGATCTCTATTCCCAACATGGGGCTCGAACTCACAACCCCAGGATCAAGAATCGCACACTCAACTGACCAAATCAGCCAGGCACCCCTATCTAAAGGAAGGATTTAAATATAGATTTGAAGGCCAAAGGATATAAAATTTTCAGACCTTACTGATTACACATCACTTTCAGACTAAAACAAAGAAACCACACATACAATAAAAAAATTTGTGATTTCAGCGTGGTTGTGTATAGCAAAATGGGCTTTGGGAAAGGGAGTAAGTATTTATTTCAGTGCCCCTATTTAAGGTCAGTTATGTAGCTTTATCTCTTAATTTTCTGTGACATTTGGTTTCTTTAGCCAAAGAGGAAATGATAATTGCATACATGTAATAAGCAAGCAATATTGATAGAAGAAGATGTGTCTCATGTCTTTTGAGATATTTGGTACATGGAAGATCTAAACTGGTATTACTAAATGTTTTTATTACACTGTATTGCAAGATACTTTATCATCATGTATTCATTTATGTAGACAAGTGTTATTAATTCAGATTTCTCTAGATAGTAAATTATTCCTGGTCACAAATTAAATTCTTTGGGGGAAGCTAGACATTTTCCCCTCCCAGGCCTGTAGGTACCATATAATTTCTTAAATCCACAAAACCACATCCAGACTGCAACATGAAACAGGGGAAACAGAGATGATTTGTCCCTCCCACTTCTTCTCTTGTGTCCCCTTCCTTAATATGGGGAGGGTCTTCATGCTGCCTCCAGCACCTATCATCAGGTGGCTGTCATAAACATTTGCTGAATGAATCACCACCCAGGGAGGACCCCAGACACAGCTCTGATACTCCCATCGAGTGGTCCTCTTAATTCTTTTGCAAATTTCCCTGGCTTGTTCCTGATTTCCTCAAATTTTCTTTTGTGCTAAGAAACTACTACTAAAACGACTAAAGAAAGCCATACTGGTGAATTATGAGGTGTTTCCGGATTATTGCACTGTCCTTGTGACTAACAGACATAGCTGACATCTGCAAACTTCAGGTGAAGACGACTCGCATATAGCCCATTAAGTGTCAGCTCCTCAGCCAGGGGAACTCGTAAGCTCTAACCTGTGCCCTGATGGGAATATAGTAAGGAAGGCATGGGTGCCTAATAAATACGAAATGCCCGTGCAAGTCATCAGATGCTATGCCAGTATGAGTAATAAAATTCATAGCATGCCCCTTCTCAAAGCAGTACCTCTAATACTGGGACTATTCAGGTCCTGATGCCTACATATATTTTTGTGCCAGACAGACCTGGGTTCACATTATACCATCATACCATTGGAACTGAGGCAGCAGACTCAAGTTTACCTGAACAGGAATTTATCAAATCCCTTATTCATCTTGTTTTATTTGCTAAAGTACGTTTGGGGGAGGGGGTAATGTCCTTAGAGAATTCTATCTAAAGATTTTCAAGAAGTTGCTAGGTATCATAATTATTGACTTTCTCAATAGTTTTAGTTGAATGAGCTAATTCATCAGTAAATACGGTTACATGCTTTGCTTCCTGAGAATAGAGCAGTTCACTCAAAATTATTTTATTGTTTTATATTTAAAGTTTACAGAGCATATATTACAGAAGAGTCATTTGCCTAAAGAATAGGCTTTTTTTCCCCTTTAGATGACATAAAAACCCATCCTATCCTGCAATCATGGAGAATTCAAATATATTAAAACCATCATATTTTGTAACAATTCCCAGAGACCCACAATGCATTTATCCTATGCTGTTACACAGTGTTCTTATTCAAAAGACGATATCGAAAGCATCTTGGGTGTCATTGCTGTAGAAAGAAAACTTATGAATTTCTTTGGCTCCTGCATTTTTAGATTCTCTGCTGACTATAATTTCTGCACCACTGCTTCCTTTTTCAGTTTGTTAAATGCAAAGTTGTAATGACTGTGGAGTCAAATAACTGATCTCTTTGTACACTTATAAATGAATGTGTGTTTATCTCAACGTGAGATTTAAAGCATATGCAGCTTATTTAACATTTATACCTGGGCAACAAGCTAATTTCTTTTTTAAAAAATAGCTTAAAATTAGAGTTTATAGTACTTCACACAGTTTGTAGTAAAGTCTTCCACCCCTGCTCTGGGTTTTCTAATGTTTAAAATGTTTTCCTTACCAAGCCAGAGTCAGTTATACAAGCAAAGAAATTTATTCTTCTCGCTATGAACCAAATACAAAAGTTCCAAAATATAACAAGCTCATGAGAATCTTAGTATGTAGTATAACTCAGAGGGGGGGAATATGTCATTCACAAGTGGATTGTGATTCTAGGAAAATTTGGTTCAATTTTGAAAATAAAACCCATCATCCTGTATGGTTAAGAGGAAGGTGAAAAAGCTAAGACAATGTTGTATATCAATTACATCTCAATTTTTATAAATGAAAAAAGAGGCTAGAGATATTTTACTCAGTGTATCACCTTTGGATTGAGGTTTTTCAAGGACTGGAATGGAATCTAATTTACACATTATGATGCCTTGACAACTTTTTTTTTCATTGATAATATGGCAACAATTTCCTTGCAAGCCAGTGCATCTGTATAGAAGCTACTACTGTAGATTTGTTGAAGACACGCTCTTCATTAGTCAGAATTCTCAAAGGATGTTGTGAAGCTGCAAAAGAGAACCCATGGTAAATTGCTAGATCCAGATTCACATCCTTGCACTTGCTGGATTGCTACCAAGAGGCGCTTAGATGGAGTGCATGTGCTAGTCTCGAAGTGCCCTCTGCTGTTTTACTCAGAATGCTGCACTCACATGCAGCCAAGGGAAACCGGTCTCAAAGTTCTTCATTAAAAGCCTCAATTAAAATAACGCTCAATCGATAGATTTAGTACTAATGTTGCGTTCACTGTGGACTTGTAAAAAAGCAGTTTACAACTTCCCGATGGTGGGAGCACAGAGCTTCCTTGCAGGGAAAGGAGCGAGGTGTTTATTGCTAGAGGGGCCCTCCCTCCTTGGCCAGGGCACAGCTCTTCAGTGATACTGTCTTTCCTTGGAGGTCCTGCAAGATTCATTAGGATAGGAACTTGTCCAGACTTCTAACACCTCAACACAGAGAGTTTTTAAAAATACGTCCGATGTCTTTTTCTTAAAAGTAGGTAGGACAGTTACTGTTTGGCACTATATTCTTAGGAAAAGATCCCCAAGCCACTGGAGGATTTTGGTTTTGTGGCTAAATATGCAAGAAAAGGAGGTCCTGGATGTCAGAGGTGTGAATGCTGCCTCAACCTTCTCCAGCAGCAGGCAGCCTTTGACGACAGTGGGTCCTTTCCCCATTATTGATCGATTGCCATGCATCCTGACAAGGCAATCACTTGTCCTTAGTTCTGTGGCCTTCTCCTCTTCCTCCTTTTGACATTGTTAACCCACCAGAATGTCTGAGTTCAGGCTAATTCTTTCTTGGCACAAACTAGGAAGTTATCTTTTTTGGTAAGATCCCAGACTTTTGATAGACTAGCACCAACTAGGTAATCAATTTAGAACTCATATAGATTTGAGGGATTTTTTATGGGGGGGCGGTTCATGCCAATCTTGGTGATTTTTAAGCTCGTCAAAATGAATGGGGCCCCTGCGTGGCTCAGTCAGTTAAGCATCCAACTTCAGTCATGAGTTCACAGTTCACGAGTTCCGAGCTGTCAGCACAGAGCCTGGAGCCTGCTTCAGATTGTGTCTCCCTCTCTCTCGGCCCCACCCCTACTTGTACTCTCTCTTTCACACAAAAATAAATAAACAATTTTAAAAAATAGTAAGCTGGTCAAAATGGAAGGAAAGCTTTTGTGAGTTCTAGTGCAGGAAATGTACATCGAATAATTAGCTTAAACGGAGCCTCCAGGGCCTGAGCTCCTAAACTGGAGAGTGTTCACTGAGGTCTCTGTGAAATCCAGTATCAAATTTCCTGGAATCCGAAGCACTGTCAATTGTAAGAGGCACCATTACTTGATGTATCACAAGAGAAACTTCCAACTATTATTCCAAGGTACCCTCAATTATAAGACACCTAATGTTAGAGACATTAAAATGTGAGGGGGAAAAAAGTACATTTTAGAATCGATGAAATAGGGTAATTTCCATGAACCATTGAGTCACATGTTCGTATATTCCTTATCATTCATGACTTAGGACCCAGCATTGAAAATACATGATTTTCAGCTCACAACCGTCTGCACTTTCCATCTTTGTTTTTGTTTGGCTTCTATTTCACTTTGTTTTAATGCCGTAAATGCAACAATGTAAATGTAACAGTGGGGAGAATTCTTCAAATGGATTTAAATTCCGGTCTGTAGATTTGGGAATCAAATGTGCTTACCTGGAAACGTCCTTTTTTCCCTAAGTCTTTTTTATTTTTTTCTCAGCTTTTCACCTTAATGAAATGCTACATTGTTTCTAGGGAGAAAAGGAAGGAAGGAAAAAGGCTTTCTGACTTAGATCTGAAAGCAATGTCCTTCCCGCAGTTTTCTTAGGGCTAGGATGAGTAGCTTATCAGCTTCGATGAGGCGCCCAGCCCTCGGTGATGTTAACGTGCCTGGGACGGAACAGGATGGAACCCTTTCTAAATCATTGTGGTATCAGAATCCTGAGTTGAGAACTCTTTCTAAATGTGAGCGTGCCACAAACACATTGCATTAAGTAATTCCTCCTACAGTCATTTCTGCTTGTTATCCTAACTAATAGAATTCCATTTAAGGCTGTGTTATATTGTGCACAGAAAGAGAGAGGCAATCCTTGTGTTTGGCATGTCGTAGCAAACACCGTGATGGGAAATGTGTATCTCTATTGAGAGCAGATGTAGTATGATGTAGAGTGAGAAGAAGAGGTAACTAGGGTAGGTCCCTATGTGACTGCTCTTGTCATAGTCATCCACCTCGTCGCAGCTCATGTCCTCAAATATGAGTGCCGTAAGGGCACTACATGAATGAATCATTAACTCATTCATGCTGTCTGTGCTCTTGATCAGATATGTGCCTGTCAGATGCATCCACATGGTGTTTGTGTATCAAAATAGTGAGATGGTTATGTTAATCTTTTCTCTTCTTTGCCATTAAAAAGGCTGATTCAACTGACAGTTATTATGGCATAATGGTCCCAATAATCTTAGTCACTCACATCACTGCAGATTCATGGTCCCTTCCCACTAGAAAAGGCTTGTATTTGTGGATGGGATATCAGGAGAACAAAGCACAGATAAGCTAGAAATGTGGAGAGTATGTGTACCATTATTCAAAAACCTTGCCTAATCGGATGAAAATAATTTTATCTCCCTCACTGCTTTCACATCACAGCCATATTTCATGTTGTATTCTAGAAAGCTGAATATTTCTTTCTTTAAATGTACAATAGATGGAAATCTTTTGAGTCCTGAGTCTTATAATGATGAAGGTAAGTAACATAATGATAGACTGCCTTAACTGGGGTTAATGGAAAGGTAAATCTAAATAATACACACAGTCCAATTTCAGCCATTCAGATATTCTAGTGAAAAGTAATGTATCAAATGGGATAGGCTTTCATTCGAAGTCCCAGCACTGAAAAGTACTTTTTAAGTTTATCCAGGTAGTATCCTCAAGGGTCATATTTTCCACTCAGTGCAATTATTTCTGATGCTTCCTAGTAGTTATTGGGAAATTACCCAGAGTAATAATTTGTGTTTAGTTAGTTCATCTTATTTTTGTGATTTATAATAATGATAGCATAATTTGTCACTCTAATTAAATGAAAGATAGCATTGAACTAGTTTGTAATCACATCCTTGTCTCTTTACTTTGGACATACATTATAACATCATAACTTAGTTTTCATACCTAAATAAAAAAATAGTACCATATTATTAAATGCAAATTAAAAAATAAAAACTTCTTAAAGTGAAATGTCATATACTGACCTCAAAGACTAGCTCTAGCAAGAATCTGATGTGATCACCGGTTCTGTCCTTGATATGCTTTTTAACAGGCCTTCGGAATTGCTATATATCCGAAGCTCCATGCTGTTGCTGAGTGGATTGAGACCTTTTTCTCCTTAGAGAGGAAATTACTGGCCTTCAAACTGTTAGGCACAATCAAAGCTCTCCATTATGCACCTGTCTTCAAGTTTAGCTTCCCTGGGGACGCCTGGGTGGCTCAGTCGGTTCAGCATCTGACATCAGCTCAGGTCATGATCTCGTGGCTCGGGGAGCCGCAACCTGCTTCAAATTCTGTGTTTCCATCTCTCTCTGCCCCTCCTCTACTCACGCTCTTTCTCTCTCTCAAGAATAGATAAACATTAAAAAAAATTTTTTTTAATTTAGCTCATCTGGACAGCTTTGCCTGTTTTTATCTTACAGATCCCCTATGCAGCAAGCTTGATCAGGAAAGAAAAGCTTGGTGCACATCTCAGCAAAAGCTAAAAGGTAAGCTTACCAGAGGAAAGAGATTTTCCTGAATTCTGAATTGTTATTGCTCAGCTATGTTCTTTATGTGTTCGACATAGCCCAAGGGATTAGTAAAGTTGCATCCTGTGTTTCAGCCAATTTGCTGATGAACTTCGTTATGCCTCGGGCATGGGACTTCCTAAGCCAGAGGCTATGTGCATTTTGTAGATTCCTTGGGAAATTCCTAAAGTAACGAAATTCTGTACTCAGTCGGCCGAAGCGATCTTTGTTCTGTTTTGAGGTTTTCTGCTCTCTGAGATTCTCCTTGACAGCCCGAGTATTGCCCCCTCTGCAGGAAAGTGGAATGTCAGCAATCATGCTTACCGTGTCTCATCTTCCTGCCTCTCCTTTGCTTCTAAAAGTCTTCCTGAAATCTGGCTTTCAGTGAGCCACTGACAGACGGTGCTGTGAACAATTGCAGGCAACATAGACCTTGGAGAACGTCTTCTGTAGGAAGATTCATTCATTCTTTCCCTAAACCAAATCACTGTTGAGAGCTGAAGTCAAGTTCAAGGTCACATCCCTGGAAACAATTTAAAAGACAAATATTCCAGGCTTCTGAGGAAGACAGTAAAAATTCATTGACTGTATTCAGAACATACCTAAACATTTCAAAAACAACGTTTTGATTATACAGAAGACATATAATTGTTAGAATTGAAGAGATGTCACAACTAAGGCTTGCTGTTTCTGTGACAGTACATTAGGGTGACCTAACAACTGGAAATGCTAAATCAGGGAAAAACTCAGATGTCAGAGGGAGCATGTGTAAGTGCTCATGGCCAACTAGGAGTGTGGTCATTTATCAGTTTGATCCATTCCTATCAGAATCATTCTTCCCCATCCTTCCCCCTGGAACATATTTTCAACTTAATAGAATCTATTGACAAAAAGAATTCTGTACTGTGCGGGTGTGTGCTTCCTTTTCTTCCCTTCATGCCTCTTTTCTGCATATCACAAGCCTCCTCTGTCTTTGTACAAATGACAATCCCACTTCTTGTCATCCTCTTTATTAGTGATAATCTTCAGCATTTGTTCTGAAATAATGATAATTATGTCACTCACCTTTTCATCAGGAGCTCAAAACTCTTCCCAAGACAGTATCTCATTCATATGCTTTCCCTTCATTTTACACACAAGGAACTGAGGTATGGAGAAGAGAAATGTGATGTTTTATGTCCACGTTGCAAAGTTGGAAAGAGATCCAGGGCTCCTGACTTTAGATTCAGTGTCCACTTGCTCCTAAGGCATGCACTTCCTGTCCTCTGTAAGCTGATGTTCTGCAAGAAAGAGAGTCAAATAATAAGTCATTGTGTTTCCATATCCATGAAGTTATACAAAGTTGGCCTGTGAGCTGACTCTGGTCTGTACATTCGAGTATTCTTCTTATGTCTGAGATTGACATTGGGCAGTTTCCTGCTCATTGGAGTGGACAACTCTGCACCAGTTTTGTGAAATGAATAATTTTAGAACAGTCAGACTTCACTAAATCTTAACTCAGAATACCAAGGTAATCAAGGCAAGAATCACCCAAATTAATGCTGATAAAACTCAAAGGTATAATAATTTGAAAATGTTAAACTAATTCTCTTTCCAGTCAAAGAGAATATATTAGGATGTATTTTTTAAATAACATCTTTATTGAAGTATAACACATATTCATCAAAGGTCAAAAATCACCAAGTCATACAAGTCATTAAGTCAACGAATCAAAATTCAATGGATTTTCACAGGCTGAACTCACTTAGACATCCAGCAACCAGAGAGCCACCTTGCACTGCTGCCCAGTAATTCCTCCACTCAACGAAGATCAGCTTTGCCTGATTTTGAACTTTAGTAAAGGACATTGTATCGAATGTTCTCTTGTATCTGGCTTCTTTTACTCTGCGTTTGTGATATTCATCCATTATGATGTAATTTGATTTCCACTTAGGAACTTCAATAAACTCTTTTTACTCCTTCTTATTCCCCAACTCATCTTCCTTGCTGATGATGAACGGCTCTTGTACCTACAAAATGAAGACTCACTGCCCAGAGACCATGCCTCTGACAGTAACATCGCATCCAGCTAGGTGGAAAAAAAAAAAAAAAAGATTGATTTGTGTTTAGTAACTAATGCTTCCTTCATGCTGATTTTGTTTCCATCCTTGCAGACAACAGGGATTTCTCTAAGTAGACCCTGGTGCTTTCAGAAGATTAGTGGTTACTTAAATGCTGAGCTAAATCAGCCAAGCAGAGAATCACAACCATATTGTTTGAGGCAGTATTTGATTCTCAACATGCCAAGCCTGCAAGGAATTACCCCAAGAGAGATTACAAAATAAAAATCATTACACCAAGGGAGAGAGACAAATTCTGCCTTGCTGAGTGACCACAGGTTTCCAAATTAGGGACTGATGCATTAATGTCTTATGCAAGAGTGACCCTTAAGGTAGTGTGCTGTGTTCTTGCCACCCAGTGGATTCCAATATGACTATTAAGAGGAGGAAGCTTTTCAAAACCACAGGCAATCCACTTAATAAGCCAAGCAAGTATTGCCACATATCACTGCCCTACAAATCTTTTTTGCCCTACATTAGGACATAAGAAATTCCATGTTGAGTCAAAATAAGGTTCCACCCAGACCAAGTTACTAACTGTGTAATTCCATTAGAAGAGCCAGATTGTTGTTCTTAACAATACCAACCCTAAAATTTAAGCATGTGCACTGAATGCTCTTAGCTTTCCCTTGATAACTCCTTAAAGACCCATTACCCATGGATTTATCTAAACCTTTCTTCAACCTAGGCAGAGTCCCCTTTGCGGCAATGAATTCTATTTTGTTCAGCTACCAGCTGTGTTAAGTGCAGTTTGCTTTCTTTCTTTATCTTCACACTACCTCCTAGAACAAGCCCTAGTAGACTAGCCATTGGGCTACTTTGCATATTTGTTTCATTGTAAGCTCACAGTACAGTGAAAATGATTTGAAAAAAAAAAATTTCAAAATGTAGTGTGTGTTATCCTTGCATCTAGGACTGTTTCCACACCAGAATTATTCCTGATAATCTCTCTTACCTGTGGTTGTTTCTGTGACCCATGTCCTGCACAGATACCCCATGTGATCTGTGTGAAATCTGCATCACCAGAAGAGTGCCATGATATCAGCAGTAATTTAATCAGTACATTCTTTTTCTTCCAAGCACCTTTTGACATTATATGGATGTCATCCATATAGCCAGATGAAGCACCCAAGTCATTTTACACAAGCGGAAAGTGGATCTGGGAAATGGCTTGTTCGTAGTCATAAAGAAACTCATGACTAAGCCAGAAATAATAAAAATCATCATCTGTTGGGCACTGATTATGCCAGATGCTGGGCTAAATTCTTTGCCACATTATCTGTCTCTTTTGAACATTATAGCTCTATAAGGTAGATCTTATTGTCATCCCATTCGTACATGGGAACACTGAGGTTCAGTGAGGCCACTTACCTAGCACATGGCAGAGCCAAGATTCAATCCAGGTCTATGTGACTCTGTTACACTTCTCTGTCTCCCAAGGATCACTGGGCTTGTTTGGAGGGAGTCTGGCTTCTAAGTTTGATACTACCTCCCTGTGTTATCTTGAGTAATATCATGTAATCTCTGAGGCTCATTCTCATCTATAAAATGTAGGTAGCCAAACCTGATTAAAATCTCTGCCAGTTCTAAAATGTTGACTACCACTCTTGCATACCAGAATTCTGCCCTCCTCTCTCTCCTTTCCCACAAAAGGGCTGCTTTTATTAAAGTATGCTCAAGACCACATATAACACCAAGGGCATGACCAACCTACTTTTGCCTTATGTCTGTGTTTTCTTCATCACTGATTACTACTTCCTTCCACCTTTCGGAGAGACTGAGATTTTCCCCCCTATACTAACAATGTCTACCTCTTTGATTTGTGTTTAGTAACTAAATGTTATTCAGTTCTGGAATAATTGCTACAAAAATAATGACACAAAAAAGGTCTTTAAAGGATATAGAGGGATTGTAATGGAACCACTTTGTGTCTTCCTTTCATATAGATCAAAGACAAAAGGAGGGAATAGCATATCCATTTCTCTCCTCTGTAGTCAGACCTGTAGGACCAGGTTCTTTCAAGAGTCTCCATTGAGATTGACAATGTGCTCCTAGTCTGCTCAAGGCTTTGTGTCAATTATTTTATTTAATCTCCAAAACAACCCATTGAGAGAAGGTCCACTACTCTCACCATGTGCTACAGCTGAGAAAACTGACATGCCGAGAGCTGATTATGTTGTCTGTGGTCTTGCTGTGAGCAAGTGGCAGGATCTGAGCCAGGGCCACCCCACACTTCATCTGCTCTCCTCTGATTCGTACCGGGAGATGGTCACCTGATCCGCATCCTCTATTATCAGTGGTAATTACACAGCTAATAGCCAGTCCAGTGGTTTTGTTGATGTTGAATCACAAAAAACTCCAGTCATGCTTCTACAGTTGCCCTGACACCCCGGGACAAGAAAAATAGATGTAACTTGGGCCATCCACCCAAAGCCAAAGCAGGGCACTGGTGCATGAAATTCTGTCTGCCCCTTTCACCGCAGGCTGTCTTAAGCAAACCAGAGCTGCTAGAACCTAGCAAACATGACGTTACTGTAAAGAAGGCATAGCAAGCCAGCACACTCTGATCTAATAATTTTACTTTGGCTCAGTGTCAGCAGAGATGCATAAAGTAAGACAGCAGGCAAATAGAGGTACAAAGGAAGATGCTTTCAAGTCACTGTTTCAATATTTCATCCAAACTGCACTAAAAATGTCTTCTCCCAGGATATACTAAATGTTACTCGATGTGTTTTTAAACTATCTGACTATCTGGGGTTGAAGTTGTCATTCTGTATTTCTTGTTTTATCCCAGGTGCACAGAACCACTTACTCTTGTTCTCTTATAAGATACAGCCTGCCACTGAGCACTTCTGACCCACATAAAGACTGCGAATTGAAAGGGCTTGGGAATCAAATACAAAATCAGGTTCAGGAGAACCCAAGGACAAGTGACCTCAAAGCAGCATGGACAACCATGTAAAATAGACTGTAGCGGCCATTCATTAGTGGGGGGAGGGGGGAGCCAACCAGAGCAGTCAATGCTTGTCGCATCTTTTGGTGGAACCAAAGTTTGAGTCTTTGTGTTTTTCAAGGCCAACTGAACCCAGAGCATGGGAGTGCTGTTAGCCAACCGGGGTGGGAAATCCGTGGACGGTCCCAAGTGATCTCAGTGCTACACACTCGGAGAGAGCGGCTCTGCAAGACTGTCTTTCACATTTGAAGTAGCAATTCTTGGTGGAAACACAAGACCTGTCCTAGGAGTGGGGATCACGTTTTGACAGCCGGGACAGCATCAGCCGTCCAAATCTGCTTTTCACAACAAACTGGACAGACTTACACGTGGCCCCTTCCTCTCTGGTACTTTGCCTGCTGTATGAATGAAGATTGTATTCCTCTGGAAATATTTTACAGTTTAATATTGAGTGTAATTAAGAATATAATCATGTTATCAAAAATGGTATTTAACTCTGTTGTAGTTTCTTTAACATTCATGTGGATAAAAAAGTCTATAATAAAAAAACTATGAAGTAATAGTTGTGTTCATGTAGTTAAGTGCACATTTGATTGGGGGCAACTAATAGCAATGAATACTTTTTAGAATTATTTTGACATAAAATATGTGAATAAATTATTTTTGAAAATGGAATTCCTTCAAAAATGATTATTAAAGTCTAGGTTAGCCTCCTTTGGCCATTGTTAGTGGCTGGAGTCCTTCCCATCATGTTAGGATCTTTGTATGGGTAAAGGAAGCTTCTGTATTCCTGCTGGGTCTTCTGACATTGTTGGCGATGGAGTTGATATTGTGCCTTCCTCCTTACTGTGATGTTGAATCAAAATCCGAGATCCTTTTATGCCAAATATCCTGCCTCTCAGATGAGGCAGAAGGGACAAAATGGTAACTCTTTTCGGGCCAGGATGTCCAAGGTCTTTCTGGGTCACACAAAAATCTACTGTGGAAGACCTCTTACCATGAAGTTGCCAAAGACTTCTTAACTTCTTAACTGAAGAGGTACCTCACCAGTGGCAACCCTTGACAGATTTCAAAAGAGGTTTAGAATACATTACCATGATACTTGACACTTGCCTCCCACCACCATCTTCGTTATCGTGAACTATCAGTAAAATTCACAATTTACCCTTGAGATAGATTTTCTCACCTTTTGCTGCCACATTAAGAAACCAGAGGTGGGGGGCAGGGAGGGGGGTGCCTGGGTGGCTCAGTTGGTTAAGCATTCGACTCTTGATTTCAGCTCAGATCATGATCTCACAGTTCATGAGTTCAACCCTCTCCTCAGACTCTGCGCTGACAATGTGGAGCCTGCATGGGGTTCTCTCTCTCCCATTCTCTCTGCCCCTCCCCCCCAAATAAATCAATAAATAAACTTTAAAAAAAGAGAGAGAGAAACCAAAGGAGGGCTACTCATTAGTGATTTTCTTTCTAGCCCAAAAAGGCTAGGAAGCCAGTCAGAGAAGGCTCTAACCAGGTCCTGGAGTCTGAGGACAGGTTCCCAGTCATGACTAATGGAAAATAATGTAAGGATGCTCTGACCAACCACAGAGGACAGAGTGCCCTCTCTGAGGTGTTCTGGCCTGGGTCTGAGCATCGGGGCTCACACAGCCTTTCAGACATGGCACACATTTCTGAAACTGGCAGCTGTACTTAGGGGAGTAACTGGACAGCTAAGATGGTGGAGCATTTTCTCCATGTAAGCTTTACATTGTATGTGGGGATGGAAGCCCAGCACCCTTAGCTTTGTACTTGAAGCCAATACTGCCAGAGGTGATAGAAAATTCTCTGGGAGAACACAGACCTGGCTTCATGACCCGCCACCAGGGGACAGCAGTGGTCATTTTCTGCAGAACCCAGTGTAAACTCCAGGACCAGATGGCAAGAGCAGTGACTGGGCAGGCTTGGAGTAACTAGCAGACTTGCAGATGAACTTAAGGCCTTTGTCTTACAGCTGCATCAATTGGCCTGTAAAGGAGCCTGAAACATCATTCTTTTTCTTTCTAATCGCAACTTGAAGTGCCTCAGAGTTATCAGTGCTAAAATATTAGCAAATAACTTTGAACCAAAAAGGAAATTAGAGAGCTTCACAGGTACGTCTGAGAGACTGGAGTTGTAACCCTGGCATAGCTCTAAACTGAATACATGGCCAAGCTCTTATGGAAGACCACTGGCCTCTCCTGCTGAGGCTGCTGGAAGTATGTTGCGCCTTTCCATTCTCCTAAACTCTAGGCTCTGTCGAAGCCCAGCTGTGCATCTTTCCCCAAACACTTGGAAATTGCTGCTGTTTTAGTTCTCATGACCTCAGAGTCTCTCCATTTGTTGAGGTATTTTATCAGACTCCGTCTATTTCTTACAAGCAGTAGAGCCTAACAGTCCTCCATGCAACCATGAAGTTATACACCCAAACCGAACACCTTTAGAGTAAAAGAGTCATGATGCAACATATGATATGGAAATGTCATGAATCCATATATTTTCTCATTAAGGAGAGTGGATACCTCTTCTTTATTCTAGCAATGCTTGATGTTTCTAAGTTGGAACAAAAAGAAGTTGTCCCTAAAACTGGATGTGACTGGGTTATCTGAGCTGCCTCGCAGAAACAGACAGGACATCCATCTAAAGCTCTGCATGAGGCTAAAAATAAAGTCACTCTTCAGAAGGACAAACAAAAATTCTTGGCTCCACAAAATGACAGCAGGAAAATGCTGTGCTCTTTTCTTTGACTATTTTGTTAAAATAGTCATGTTAAAATTCAAGGTCAAGCTAACTATTAGCTAATGAAGAGTAAAGGCAATGCAAATAAAATTCTTTATTTTGATTCCAAATGAAATAATAAGATCAGAAATGGCCATAGCAAGTCACAGCAGAAATCCGGACCCAAACAATAAAGTGTTTCCTATTGGGACAGACATTTCAGATGGATGTTTTTGATCCTCAGGATGCCTGAGTAATTGCTCATCGATTTGCCATAGGCAAGGATAGTGGGACATCACACCCCAATTTCCTTAGATTGAGCAATGAGTGTAGCCTCAGCTCTTTGGAAAATAGAGGAGAATTCTTCCTCACTACAGGGGATATGACCAAGCAGATAGGATCTCTTTCATTTAAGGGTAAGAGTAAAAACAGCCTTGGTCAGCAGTGAGGAAGATCAGAGAGAGAAATATCGTCAGAGTGCTAAGAATGTGTAACCACATCATTTAATGGGGTGCTTCCAGCTGACCCCAGGCCCCATGACAGAGGTTCTCTGTCTCTCTACACAGGTGATGCACAAAGTTCAAGTTTGAACACCTGTTTTGACTCCCCATACACAACCCTCACCACAGTTTGTAATTGTACTCTCTTCCTTTTGTAAGAAGATGTGCACTGTAAACTTGATGAGGCCAGGGGATGTTCATTTCAGCTCACTACCATCCCTCTACTGCTGAGCACATGTAGTCTCTACACAAAATATGTTTGTTGATTGAGTAAGTGATCTTGTTTATTTTATATAAGCCAATCTCAAAAGTAGATTGCTACATGGTGTTCACTTAAACTCTCATAGAATGTTGACACGTCATTTGGTTTCAAATGACCATATGTGGCGAATGTTAGTTACCAACCAACAGTATGCATTCTTGGTGGCAATACACCTAAATAAAAGGCTATGCTTCCCAGGCTTTCTCCCAGTTAGATGTGGCCATGTGACTATGTGACTATGTTCTGGCAAATAAGAGGTAGGTAGAAATATGTGGAATTTTCAGGAAGGTTACTTCAAAAGAGTTTGACGTAGGCAATGTTTCTCTTTTCCCTTCCCTTTCCTTCTTCCCTGATGTCTATAATATGGTTGGAACCCCAGAAGCCATCTTGGGCCATGAGGGAACTTTGAAGATAAAAGCCATATGCTTGTTTGGGCACAGAAAGATAATAAATAGAAGCCTGTGTCCCCTACTATTACCGAACCAACATTCTAACTCTGGACTTCCCACTTGCGATTTTTTTTATATTGGAGAGAAATGAAATTCTCTCTTGTGTAAAACAATATTATTTTAGATTTTCTGTTAACTCTGATTACAAAACCCTTCTCTCCCTTTGGAGGTCAGTGATGAGCCAACAGTAACACCACTTCTTCTTCGTGTAACAACTCTCCAATGCATACTTATGCCATCTTTGTATTCTTATGTTGAATTAGCCCTTTGATTTAGCTAAGGGAGGTCAGTGGATATGAAGGCTAGTTAGTTGCAGAGTCAAGCCTCAAATCCAGTTCTTCCTGCAGCTATAATAAGCTTTTCCTGCTCAATCTCTTGGCCTCATCATCAGAGCTGAACAAGTCCATAATATCTCTGATATCCCCTATTGCGATATAGATAGGTGAAGATGGTGAAAGGGGCTAGATCTAAACTTGTTCTGCTCCCCAGGGTAGGTCAGGAACTAGGCTGGAAAGGTACACTGTCCAAAAGGCCTCAGAGGTTCTTGTGTGATGCAAGCAAAGCTGTGACCGGGTGCATAGCCAGAGCCACAAAGGGAACAAAGCTCAGCAGCACAGACATCTCAGGAACAGGAAGCTGACAATTAGCATCATCAACATCATCCTTGATAAGGGGTCTCTGCTGTCCACTTGGCATTCATGGGCACATTCCAGTCTTGGGAAAACACACCACTGAGAATGAATACGGTGGCAAGAAGCAAGTGCTTCTTGGGGATACAATGGGTGGAGAGCAATTTGACTCAGGAACCCATGTGGGCATTGTTTCTCCTAGCTGGTGGGCAGCAAGGTACACCTGGGAGATTGGGTGATAACCCCAGGACCCCCAGACTTGGGCCAGTAACCACCACACAGGGCTAAAAGAGAGCTAAGTCTTCCTAAATGCCTCTGGACTCCAGTCTTGATGTGGGCTCTGAAACATGTTGTAGCTTCAGGAGGAAGAATGGAAAGATAGCTGGCTTTGAGCTGAGAAAAGATCCAAAAAATGCTAAGAGCTGAGAATACGTTGCTGCAATTGGCCACTTATTTTCATACCAGGCTGACTGACTATACATATAATTTAGAAGTAATGAACTCAAGTTACCTAAGGTAAATAATCATGCTGAAACGCCACGACTCTGTGGCAAATTAAGAACTTCCCTGAAAGCATTGTTAACGCCTGGAGTTTTCAAATAATAAAATTCATTCTTCTCATGCAACTTTTACATCATCTCTCTATTAAGGACAGTGGCTTCCTGGATGATTGTTAATGATGGTTTTCTTTATTATATTTTAGACCATTTAGCAAAGTTTATTGATTTATACTTCCTTGTAATTAGTTGTAGTGATTAAAATAGCTTTTATGGCCCTCTAGAGATTGACTTTTTAAAGAATCAACATTTACCCCAAATTGTGTGCTTTAAAACATGGTTAAATACTGTTTGAATTCAGTACTAAGCCATCATTGGTGAAACTGTGATTTTATATGTAGTTGCTTTCCCATCCCTCTGTTTATGTGGCACGATCATCCAATTACTTGGCAGCCAATAATAATAACAGCAGCCAACTTCCTTTGAGTGATTACAATAAGCTGAACATTGTGCTAAGTGTCTTAACACATTATTTTACTTAATTCTCTCAACAACCCTATGAGGCAGAGACTATTTAACTATTTAATTGAAATCTGAGGTGTTAAGTCACATAGTAGGTAAGTGGAAAATTGGGAATTTGAACCTTTGGTTATTATGACTTCAAAATCTCTGCCTTTTTTTTTTTTTTAATGTTTATTCTTTTTGAGAAAGAGGCCATGAGCAGAGGAAAGGAAGAGAGAGAGAGGGAGACAGAAGATCCAAAGTGGGCTCTGAGCTGACAAAAGAAAGCCCAATACAGGGCTCGAACTCACAAACCGCGAGATCATGCCCTGACCTGAAGTCAGACACTCAACCGACTGAGCCACCCAGGAGCCCCCAAAACCTCTGCTTTTAATCACTAAACTCCTGTGCACACTGCCAAGGGAGCCAAGCAAGACGCTTTGTGCACATGGGTGAATTGGCAGTCCCCTTACTGACATAATTTGAAGGATACAGGAGGCCTCTTTTAAAAAAAAAAAAATCTCTCCCCAAACTCCCTTGGAGCTGAAATTCCCCCATTAGCACGATTCCTTTAACTAAGGTATTACAGTTCTCAGAATTATAAGTGCTCTAACACAGTACTACTCGAAGTATGGTCTATCAAAGCTAAAACAGTAAAACTCATAGAAGAAAACGTAAGAGTAAATTTTTATGACCTTGGGTTAGGCAATGGTCACTTCACTTCAAAAACCATTCATCTCACGTTCACTAGGATGGCTATTATCTGAAAGACAGATCTGGTGAAGATACGAGAGAAATTGGAACCCTTGTACATTGCTGGTGGGAATGTGAAGTAGTGCAGCCATTGTGGGAAACAGTTTGGCAGCTCTCAAAGAAAATTAAACATGAAATTTTTTCTGTGCAATTCCATTCTAGCTATATACCCAAAAGTATTGGAAACAGATACTTACATACTTATATACAAATGATCATAGCCGCACTATTTACAATAGTCAAAAGGTGGAAACATATCATGTGTCCATCCATGGATGAATGGATAAACAAAATATGGTATATACTATTATTCAGCCATGGGAAGAAATGAAGTATGGACCCAGGCTACGACATGGATGAACTTTAAAAACATTTATGTTAAGTGAAAGAAGCTAGACATCAAAGATCACATAATGCTTGATTCCATTTATATGAAATACCTAGAATGGCAAATCCGTAGAGACAGAAATAAGATTGGTGGTTTTCAGGGGTGAGAGAGAAGGCAGAATTGATAGAAACTATTGAATGGGCACAGGGTTTTCTTCTGAGTGATGAAGATGTTTTGGAACTAAATAGAGGTAGTGGCTTCACAAAATTGTGAATGTATTAAATACCATTGAAATGTCACTTTGAAATGGTTAGTTTTATATTCTGGGAATTTAATCTCAATTTTTAAAAAGTTTATAAATTTAGCAAAAGACGTGTAAGGCCTTTCCTCTGAAAACATCAAAACATTGTTGAAAGAAATTTAAAAGACTTAAAACTTCTGAGAAATATCCTATGTGCTCAGGCTGGTAGACTCGTTATTGTTAAAATGTCAGTTCTCCCCAAATGTGTTTATATATTCAACACAATTTCAATCAAACTCCCCAAAAAAGCTTTGGGAGAAACTGGCAAGATGACTCTATAATTAAACACAAATGCAAGAGACTGAGGGTACACAAAGCAATTATGAAAAAGAAGAGCAAGGTTTCAGGAATTTATACTACTTGATTACAAAACTTACTATAAAGTTATAGCAATCATAACACTGTGGGATTGGCTTCAGGACTGACACACATCAGTGTGACTGAAGAGACCACACCTGTATGGTCGTTTGATTTTTGGCAAAGATACCAAAGAAATAGAGAAAAGAATGTCTTTTCAACAAAATTGTGTTGGAGTAATTCTATATCCATATGGAAAAGAAAAAAAGAACTTTGACACCCTATCTCACACCACATACAAAATTTAATCTGAGACAGAAGATAGACCTAAGTGTAAAACCTGAAATCATAAAAATTTCAGAGCAAAACATGGAAGAATATCTTCAGGCTGGCAAAAATTTCTTACACATACAAAGCAACAGCCATCAAAAAAACCAAAAACCAACTCTGATAAATTGGATTTCATAAAAATTAAAATTTTGTGCTTATCACAGCACCAATCAGAAAATAAATATGCAAGCCACAGACTGGGAGAAATCATAAGCAAACATATATCTGACAAAGAACTTGTATCCAGGATTTATAAAGAACACGTTGACCTCAATAAAAATAAGGAGCAATCTGATTTTTTTTAAACCTCAGCAAAAAGAATAAACATTTCATAAAAGAAAATAGACAAATTATCAATAAATATATGAAAAAGTGACTAACATCATAGTCATCAAGACATCAAATTAGAATCACAGTGAGAAACTATGGCATGCCTGCTAGAATGACTGAATGTAAAAGAGTAACAAATCCAAATGTTGACAAGGTCGTAGAGCAACTGGAACTCACACGTTGTTGACGGGAGGGCAAAATGGTATACATTCTTTAGGATGACGTTTGGAGATCTCAAGCCTAAGCCAGAGTCAGTGCACGAGAATCCAAGAAAGGGAAATTTAAGAACAATCAATAACAAATAGCCAACTAGACTTTCTTAAACAAAGCAACCATGTAAGCTATAACCAATCAATAATTTACTTTGTTTACGCATATTTTATATAAAATCCTTGCCCCTGTGGGTGGAGTGCTCCTAACAACCTTCAGTTTGGCACTGATCAATCCAAGTCAATGCATGAACAAATCAACTTTTGAAAATTGTAATGTGCCTCAACTTACTTTTTAAAACAACATAATGGGGGTGCCAGTGTGGCTCAGTTGGTTAAGCATCTGACTTTGGCTCAGGTCATGATCTCACGGTTGGTGAGTTAGAGCCCTGTGTTGGGCTCTGTGCTAACAACTTGGAGTCTGGAGCCTGCTTCAGATTCTGGGTCTCCCCTCTCTCTACCTCTCTCATGCTCTGTCTCTCAATAATAAATAAATGTTAAAAATTTTTATAAAAAATTAAAAAACAACAGCGTAATAATCACGCGTGTGCGTGCGCGCGCGCGCGCGCGCGCGCACACACACACACACACACACAGGAGCTGCAAACCCCCTGCGGGGCTGGAAACTCACTATTCAGATCACTTTCCAACCTCTGTTCCTTTCTTTGTGAGGCTGATTCTCTTGGGTCTTTATGAGGCTTGGATGCATAGAGAAGATTCCTGTTTTAATTATTGCCATATATATTATTCAATTCCCATTGCCTGAAGTAACTTGAATAGGCCTCTACAAACTAAACCAAACCTATAAACAAATGCTTAACCCACTATCTGTGTTGCTTTTATGTAGTCCCATTTTTACTTATGTGTGTGCCTAAAGATATAAAAAACATTTTCTATATTCTCTGCTCAAGTAAAAGTATGTTGGGGGAGGGAGGGAACACACAGTTTTTCCATTTCTTAAAGAAAGAAAAGCTGAACGCTGTTCCAGGTTTTCAGAATGCTCACAGTCCCAGAAACCTATTTAACACCTATAGGCAGACTTCCTGATATACTTGGGTCTCTGCATCCCCTTCTCATGGCCCCCATCGTCTTTCCTGTGTGTATGAGGTGGATTCAACAAAGATTAATAAGGTAATGTTTGTAAAAAGACATCTTTCCTTTAATAAGCTGCATAAATAACAACAGACATAAGAAAGTTCCTTGGGAGATGCTACTTAATTCTCAAAACTCCTGGGAGGTTTCCTTACTTGTAACATTAAGTAACAAGGAAGGAAAAATCTTGGCAACAACAGATGTGGGTGTATCATCTTCTGGAGCAGAACTTTTCATTCTTAACTTTCAATAAACCAAGGCTAATTGACCTTTACGGCCACTCCAGAACCAAACTAACTTGGGAAAGTGTTTTCACACCCATGCAGGCTCAGAAAGTAACACGAGAAAAATAAACATGGTCTAAGGTTTTGTACCACCACTTTTACTGTGAAATCTTGATACTACTTACTTTCTACAAAATAAATCTCAAATCGCACCTGCTGTTCGAGGACCTATACAATTTGGATCCAACTTACATTTGCCATCTCATAGTTGGACTCTTCTTCCATTGGCCCCCAAGTCCCAGCCTTCCCTTCCATTTGTCCACTTGGAAGGCCCTCCTTCCTTTTAAGCTCTGTCTAACTCTAAGACTCAGCAGCTCAAGGCCACCACTGGCCCTGACTCTCTAAACCCTTAGGTTTTCTCCCTCCTCTAAAAAACAAACAAACAAACAAACAAACAAAACAAACAAACAAAAACAACAGCAACAACAACAAAATAAAAATAAAACTCTCCCTCCTCTAAATCTTATAAGGGTAATGATTTTCTGTACCAGTCACTTGGCCCTTTTTATGTGCTGCCTCAGGTTTCTTATTGCTCTCTCTACCTTACGTGTGTCCGGTGAGACTGTAAACTCCTTCAGGGCAGGAACAAATAGCCCCAGTCCCATACTGCACTCTTCTTAGCTGGATAAACTCTACTGCTCCATCAGTGTTTCCAAATGCAGATGACTTGGATGCCTCAACTGCCCTAAACTTGTATGCAGGTTGTAGAGAATTATCAAACTTGGGGAAGACCCACCAAGCTGAACCTTCTGAGCCATGGTTCATTTATTATCACTGCTTCTTTCTCCTTCCCCACCTGTCCCCTTGAGAGTCTTTATCTTCTATATGTATACACATACAGATGCTTCTTGACTTTCAGACTTTCATATATTATGTAGGTTCGCTCCAGATCCAAAGTAGGTTAATTCCACTATAACGCCAGCAGATGACTCTGGTGGTAGTTGGTACGATGCCAGTGGATCTAAGAATAAGTGAACCTAGCACAGTTTTTCTTGCACTCTGCCTCCTCCTCAAGCTGCTGCCAGCCCCCTTTTTCCTTCCTTCTTGTCACTGCCAATTCCTTTTTCTTGATTCTTCGTGGATTTATTTGCTCCTAGGAGCCTGGCTTCTGCTCTGACAGATGGCCACATTTAGCTTGACTTAATATGGGATCATGACTTTGTTCTTCATTTTGTTTTGTTGAGTCCTAAGTATATTTATTTCTTATTGAGAGAAGGGGGTGCCTCGCTCTCTCTCTCTCTCTCCCTCTCTCTCTCTCTCTCTCTGTTACTTCCTCTCCCTCTCTTTTACTGTATTTGTAGTTACGGTAGATTAAGAAATGCTGCAGTAACAAATAAAACCCTGAAAGCTCAGTTGGTGAGTGGCTTAACATTATAAAAGTTTATTTCTTGATCAGATCACAGTCCACTGTGGATCAGGAGAAAGTTTTCTCCCGTGCAGTGGCTCTGACAATCCTGAGATCTTTGGAGCTCTCCATTGGATCCAATCTATCCACTAACTAACACTGGGGGAAAAGATCAAACAGAAAATCCACTGTTTCTCAACTACCCTAGCCTGAAAATCAAATTCACATTTCATTGGCCAGAATTCAATTACACAGTCCTACCTAATTATAGGGAACACTGAAAAATACACTGAGGAAGGATTGAACTAGGTATTGTGGAACACTATCAATCAATACGACACCGTATCACTTTTATCTTCCAGTAGATTCCCATTTTATTCATTACCTGAAATCTTTTTTATTTCTTTTTTTTTTTTAAAAGAGGTTCTTCATGGAGCACAATGACTTCTTGTTCTAACTTGAATCAATGCTTTTTAGGGCTATGGCATACCTCTTAGATTTTTTATTGCCTGTTTAGTTTTGTTCTGTCACTTCTTTAACTTCTTGTTTTATATAGTAGCCTATACTGGACTACATCTCCAAATAACCTTCTCTAAAAGGATACCTGAAACTTACCTCTTGTAGAATATAAGTTTCTTGAGGTCAGGGCATCTGTCAATTTTACTATTGTATCTCTACTGCCTAAGAGAATGCCGAGGTAGGTACACAGTACATATTTGTTAACTAGACAAAAATTTTGGTTGTTTTTCATGTTTAAAAGTCTTCTTAAAAATAAGTTGTTTAAAAACTAATTTGGGGTGACTCAGTCAGTTAAGCCTCTGACTTCAGCTCAGGTCATGATCTCACCGTTTGTGAGTTCAAGTCCAGCAGTGGGCTCTCTGCTGTCAATGCCAAGCCACTTAGGATCCTCTGTCTCCCTCTCTCTTCCCCTCACCTGCTCATGAGTACATGTTCTCTCTCTCTCTCTCTCTCACTCTATCTCAAATAAATATTAAAAAAAATAATTTTGTTCTAAAAATGTTAGTTTTGCCTTTGTCTTTAAAAATCTTTATTTTACTCTCACCATTAATAGTTTGATTGGCTATAGAATTTTAGGTCTAAAATTATTTTTCTTTCCTTTGAAAGAAGTGCACCATTGTCATCCACATTTAGTGCCAACCAGCTTCTTGTTTCTTTATAGGTAACATTTTTCCTGCCTTGAACCTTTTAGAATCTTTAATAGGATTTTAAATTGAAGATGTAGTAAGTTTTGAAATTTCATAATGATGGGTCCAGCTAATGCTTTTTAAAATTATGTATTTATTTATTTATTTATTTGTTTATTCTTTTTTTCTTTCTTTTCTTTTTTTTTTTTTTTTTTTTTTTACCATGTAACCTACTCTGTACCCAGTAGGTCCTTAGTCTGTTTTTCAGTTTGACCACTCATGTCCTTTTCATCTCTGGAAATTTTTATTTATAGTATTTCCTTTTCTATACTTCTGTCTTTATGAAACTCTCATTTTCCCTATGCTTTCTATGTTTCTCTCTCATGTTTTTAATCTCATTTTTTCCCCTGTATTCTCAGCCAGTCTCAACATTATCTTCCAATGAACCTCTTTGGAGGGATGTCATAATTTTAATCTTAAGAGTTCATTCTTTTTCTCTAATTGTGCCTTCTGTACAGAAATATCTGGAAAAAAATTTTAAATGTTTATTTATTTATTTATTTTGAAAGAGAGTGATTACACACATGCACACATGCAAGTGGAAGAGGGGCAGAGAGAGAGGGGGAGAGAGAATGCCAAGCAGGCTCCACGCTCAGTGTAGAGCCTGACATGGGGCTCAATCCCATGAACCACGAGGTCATGACCTGATTGAAATCAAGACTCAGACGTGTAACCAACCAAGCCACCCAGATGTCCCAGAAAAACTTAGTTTAAATCCCTGTCAAATCACTTTTATTATCACTAATTAGCTTTTTTCTTTTTTTTAATCGAGGTATAATTAACATACAGTATTATATTAGTTTCAGGTAAACATCTTCCCTCCCCCCCTTAATTATCTGTCTCCATCTCAGGTCAGTTTTACTGATTTTTTTTTCATCATAGTCTTTTGTTTTCACGTTGCTGTTTTTCATCATATGTCCTGGTTGCCTGTTTATATTTAATAATAATGAACATGAGGGGCGCCTGGGTGGCTTAGTTGGTTAAGCGTCCGACTTTCACTTGGGTCATGATCTCGCAGTTTGTGGGTTTGAGCCCCGCGTTGGGCTCTGTGCTGACTGCCAGCTCAGAGCCTGGAGCCTGTTTCAGTCTGTGACTCCCTCTCTCTCTGACCCTCCCCTGCTCGCGCGCTCTCTTTCTCCTAGAAATAAATAAAACATTTTTTAAAAAATAATAATAATGAACATGAGTGGATATTTATATAATTGGTGTGGTAGAAATATCTAACCGGAAGCTCTATGTACTTGGAAAAGTACAAAATCAGCAGGTTAGCTGTAGACTGAACTAGTAGGGAATCAGCAGTCAAGCTAACAGACTTACAAACGACAAATAAGTACAGCCCTACTCCAGAAGAGCAATCCACACATTAAAAGCCTTAGCTCTTGGGGCACCTGGGTGGCTCAGTTGGTTGGTTGAGCGTCCAGCTTTAGCTCAGGTCACAATTTCGTGGTTCATGAATTTGAGCCCCATGTCGGGCTCTGTGCTGACAGCTCGGCGCCTGGAGCCTGCTTCAGATTCTGTGTCTCCCTCTCTCTGCCCCTCCCCTGCTCATGTTCTGTTTCTCTGTTTCTCAAAAATGAATGAAAAATTTAAAGAAAAGCCTTAGCTCTTCCTAGATCATTTAATTTCTTTTTTTAAAAAAAAAGTTTATGTATTTTGAGAGAAAGAGAGAGGGAGAGCACATGAACCGGGGTGGGGCAGAGAAAGGAGAGGGAGACAATCTGAAGCGGATTCTCAATGCAGGGCTTGAACTAACAAACCCCAAGATCATGACCTGAGGCGGAACCAAGAGTTGGCCACTTAAGCAACTGAGCCACCGAGATGCCTCCAGATGATTAATTTCTTAAGGGGAAAGTCCTTTCAGTCTTGCCCAGGGGCAAATGCAGACTTTTGGGGTATTGTCCACGAAGTTTGGGAGTGAGGGCTGGGAAAACGGAGTACTTCGTATAAAGATCATTAATCAAACCATGTGTTCAGACCTGCTTCTCCTTCTGTGTCTCTGTTGTACTTCCAACTCTGAATTGGGCAATTTTGTGAAGTTCTTCAGGGCAACGACTTCCACCTTCACTGAAACCCACTCATGGCTCATTCTGAGCTACAGCTTTATGCACTGAGTGTCATCCATTGATATGCTTCCTTCCCTGTTTTTTTCTTTTTTAATTATCCACACATTGTTGACATTTCTTAGGTTCCTCTATATATTTACTATTAGAAATGTCTTTCCCTTTTTTATTAATTTGTAATTTAATGGAGTCTCAAGAAGTAGTGATGAGAAATATATGCACTTGGTACACCATCTTGAACTAGAAGAAAAGCATAATATTTAAAGGCCCCCAGGTGATTCTGATGACCAGTCAAGTTTGGGAGACATTGTCCTAAACTCTCTTTCATGCTTACTTTCCCTTTAAGCACTGAGCATTTACTGCTTTGCAACTCTGTGCATTCTATGCCTTGGTTTTCCTACTAGTTGATCATTTTCATCAGAGCGGGAACATGTGTGATTATTATTTGTGCTTAGCCTGCTGCACTTCACCCAACCCCTTGAACAACATAAGTCATGGCTTAGAAGTTCAATAGATTCTCTCCTTGAGTAACAGAATGAACAAATGGATGAGTGAGTGAAGGAATGATACGCATTTGAGTAAGTAGTTTCTCTAGTTTTTTTTTTATTCTGCTTTTATTTACTCAATAGGTTTTTGTTTTTGTTTTTGTTTTTAAATAAAACTAGTCAGCTCTACATAGCCATTCAGGATTAATTCCCTTTAAAAATAGATACGGTGACTCACTTTTATTTTTTAAGGAAACTTTCCATTTCCAAGAGCCCTATTTCCAGAAACATTTCATAATGCACAGGCTTTCAGCTTGCAAATGGTTTCATTTGAGTCTTATACCAGGAATAGCTTGTATGAATCCATAAACATGAATGAGGCTCTTCTTGTGGGATTTTCCTATTTTAGTCCAATGCTTACCTCAAATAGAACCCATTTAGGTGAATTCTGCTGCCATAAACCCACTTAAACTCAAGGTTGCCATTGTAAATAACAGGATTAAAAGCAAACATACCTCAGTCATCATTGATTCATATCTCAGACATAGACAATAAAATAGATATATCTATTAAGATATATTAGGACAAAAATGTTAAAAATGAATAATCCATGTTTATCATTCTTCAAGGTGAGTCTAAATTTTTGATAAATATCATACATAATCCTTACCTTAATGAACTAGTTTTTAATGAACACAGAAATAGAAATGCTGAGATTTTAAAAATGGGAATGGAAAGAGAGCAGCCAGCACATTTATTGTTGACTTATTCTAAGATCTGACTTGCAAGCTTTTTTTCTTTACCACATACCTGATATTTTTCACTGAGTGAGTGAAAAGTTTTAGTTTAAATAGCGACTATTTTCTATAATCAGCAAGCATTTTCATTTTGTTATAGATGATTCAGGTATTGTGTATAATATTTAAGTCAGCCAGGACTGTGGGGGATACAATCAGCAAAATCCAGAATGTGGGAAGTCTTACAGAACAAATGACCCAGTTCTCTCAACAAATAAATGACTTTCCTTACTTAACTTTGAAAGAAGTACGTGGACTCTCTAGGGAGAATAAATTGTAGGGACAAGAGCCGTGGAGCTCTTGTACAAGAGTTGGGAGCTGTTGTACAAATCTAGCACGAGAGGATGGTGGCTTGCACCAGGGTTTTAGTGGTAAGAAGATGAGAAATCGTCAGATTTGGATATATATTGAAGCTGAAGTCAAAAGAATTTGCTGATAGATTGTATATAGGGTGTGAGACAAAGAGAAAGAGTGAAAGACAATCCAAGGCTTTTTCCTTGAACCATTGGAAGAATGGAATTGCCATAAACTGAAATGGGATGACTGCAAAAGAAGTGAGTTTCAGAGGGGAATCGGGAGTTCAGCTTGGGGCAAGGTAAGTTTGAGATGTCCATTAGACACCCAAACGGTAGTCAGCTGGAAGTGTCAGCTAAGAGGTCATGGGTGAGTTCTGAGTAGGAGATACAAATTTGGGAGTCTTCATCTGATTTCAGCTCAGGTCACGATCCCAAGGTGGTGGGATCCAGCCCCGCCTAGAGATCTGCACTGAGTATAGAGCCTGCTTAAGATTCTCTCTCTCTCTCTGCCCCTCCTCCCTCTAAAATAAAAAAAAAAAGTAATAATAAATGTGGGAGTCATCAGAGTATATAAATGTCAAGCTGTTAGAATGAATTAGATCATCATGGGAGTGACCGTGAGTAGAGATCTCTTCCTTCAAAAATGCTGTGGCACAAACAACCCCAATATTTAGTGACTTAAAACAACAATCTATTCTCATGGATCTGTACTTGGATAGGGGTTTGCTTATCTAGGCTGGACTTGAGTGCAGTGAATTGGTTCTGATCTAAGTGTCTCTCATCATTCTCCTGGAACCAGTGGACCAGCTCCAGCATGATTTTGGTTTTGTTTTGGTTTTCTTTTCCTTTTTCATAGCAAGCTCAGAGGCACAAGAAAGAAACATATAAGGCCTTTAGGTTCAGAGCCGGCATGGCATCACTTTCTCTTTTATCTACTGGCCAAAACAAGTCATCTAGCTGAACCCAAAGTCAAGGATCAGGAAAATGATAAGGCAAAGGCACTGATAACACCACAGGGTAAAAATTTGAGTTCAACAATGCAATTTTTCCTAAGTCCAAGGACTGACTGCATCCTGGAGCATTTAACTTTAAAATGTGAGTTTGGGGCGTCTGGGTGGCTCAGTTGGTTAAGTGTCCAACTTTGGCTCAGGGCATGATCTCATGGTTCGTGGGTTCGAGCCCCTCGTCTGGCTCTGTGATGACAGCTAGCTCAGAGCCTGGAGCCTGCTTCGGATTCTGTGTCTCCCTCCCTCTCGGCCCCTCCCTGACTCCCTCTCTCTCTCAAAAATAAGTAAACATTAAAATTTTTTAAAAATAAATAAAAGGTTAAGTTTGAATACTACATCTACCCTGCCCCCCACATCTAAATCAGGGGCCAAACATAAAGATTACCCTAGATGTCCTCTTCATCATTGCTTCCCCTTTCCTAGAGGAACTTTACTGAAGGCATTCATCCTTCGATTTGTGTCAAAGGAGCAAAAACATTGACTTCATAGTGCTATAGAGAAAATCTGTGGCAAGATGGTCCAAGATCCCAAAGTGTGCCATTTAATGGTCTGAAAACAAAAACCAAACAACACTTGATGCAAATGATAAGGAGAAATCTGTATCTGAAGTCGAAAACGACTCAACAGCATTATCTGATAGAATGTCTAATGTGAACGCATGAAAATGTACCATACAAACATCAGCAGCTCAGTGCCACACAGCACGCTCTAATTTTAAATAGGCCGTACCCAGTTGGGTTTTTTTTTTTTTCCCCAAGCTACTTGATGCAGAATATGCATTTTACCCATTTCTTTGTTTGGAGGCAGATTTTTTCCTAAGCTGAGACAACTGTTTGATAAATATATTTTTAAAATTCCAGGCCTTTAAATTTTATTGGAAGTAGGAACATCAGAGGAACAATTCTTTTAAAAAATATAATCTGCTATTATCAGCTTATCTACAAGCCTGGATTTTTGAAAAACAGTGGATCAGATAATGTGGTACTAGTACTTGTACACTATCTTATATTTTAAGCTGCTTTTGCTAGATCTAGAGATTTTGGGGGCTGAAGGAGCCTTAGAGAGCATAATCACCTAATTTTATAGATGAAGTAACAGAGGCCCAGAGAGGTTAACCTGATTCTTCTGAAAATAAAAGAATTGGATCATGTGAGTTGTAACCCAGGGGCGGGTTAACGCAAAGAGGTAACTGTGAGAATCTTTACCCCACCTCCTCTACATCTATCCCCCAAATCTCCAGGCATCCCCCACGACCCCCCCTCCTCATTAAGTATACAATCTACTAAAAACTGTGATTCACTGCTGAACCGAAGCTTCCAAGCGAGGCCCCCTGGGTGCTGCTTCCCCCCACCTCCCAGCCCAGGGTAGAAATCCTGGATTGGTCACTGTCCAGTTACAAGAACAACCTTCCTTCTCTATCACCAGTGTCTAGTGTTGCGGGCCTTTAGAAACTGGAGGATTTGTTAGTATCCTGTTGTTTTTTTATTTCTTTTATCTTCCTGTGTCACTCTACCTGATTTACATTTAGGGCTGATTTTGGAGATAGTGTTTACGTGTGTCTGTGGGAAATGATACATTTCTTCTTCCCTATAGATACTAACTAACTGGCCTATTTAAGCCGAATTTCTTCTTAGCAGATTAACTAATTATTCTTTTATTATTATTATTATTATTATTATTATTATTTTTGACTAGTGTTTCTTCCAGCAGCAGCAGCACATGGGCCTACAAAGTCCTTTCTGGGACTAATGTGCTGCTTTTCTATTTTCTATTTTAGGGGACCATGAGAAGTTCAGGAGGTGATTAATTTGCATACTTGGCCTCAATATCTAAAATTCAACATGGTCAGACTCAGCCTCTTACTACTGCTGTCAAAGACAAACAAAGCTAGACACCAGTAAAATGGTAAAGATAGATTTTAATCAGTGATATAGTGCTGAAATAGGAAAGAGGGTCAAACGTGAACTGAACTCAATTTCAATTTGTACAGAGGAGACAGGGCATTTTAAAGGGAGAATGAGAGAGAAGAAAAGGGGGTGAACAGGGGCTCTGTAAATTCAGGAAGATGGGAAAAATTACATAAGGATTGTCAGTACAAACGTTGACTGGCCAGTTGGGATTGTTAGCTGGCAATTATCAAAGTTAGAATTCTACCCTGCCACAGACACTGGGAAACAGAGGCCCTGTTCTTCCTGATGATTGCATTTTAAAGGAATGCCTTTCAGGTCAGAAAGACTCTCCTGAGTTAGAGGAAATGCATACACATCTCAAAGGGACAGAGGAAGGATTCACAATCTTAGGCCTTTTTCAAAAAAATGCTCTAAGAAAGGGAGGTCAGGGGCCTACTTTCTGGTTGGCTAGAACAAACAGTAAATACTTTCTAGCCTTGAGCTTTCTTTAAGGGGTACTAGGGTCATCCTCAGGGTGTGGCCTTCAGCTGTTAGAAACTGTGTTATCATTTAATATATATATATATATTTTTTTTTATTTATTTCTAGGAGAGAGAGAGAGAGAGACAGTGTGAGCAGGGGAGGGTCAGAGAGAGAGGGAGTCACAGACTGAAACAGGCTCCAGGCTCCGAGCTGGCAGTCAGCACAGAGCCCGACGCGGGGCTCGAACCCACGAACCGCGAGATCGTGACCTAAGCGAAAGTCGGACGCTTAACCGACTAAGCCACCCAGGCGCCCCGAAACTGTGTTATCATTTAATAGAGGGCTGGGAAAGTGGATGCAATCTTTTGTGTTGAGAGTCTAGTTTTTATAGGCTGAGGTTGAGGCCTCGTGGAGAAGAGGGCTCAGGAAAAGCCTGGCTAGTTTGATCAAGTAGAAAATGTTTCTCCCTGAGTACATGCCATTTCATTTAAGAATTTTAAAACATGTATTTGTCAAAGCCCCTGTTTCTTTATCTGTAAAATAGGAACATTAACATCCCATACAGCTCTGGGGAGCATCAGGTACAGTATATTTCAAAAAAAAATACAATGCAAGCCTCAAATGTCATTATCAACGTATGAGCCACATTAAAAAAAAGTAAACAGCAAAAGTTAATGTTAACAATTCACTTTATTTACCTAATATACTTAAAATATCATTTCAACACGTAATCAACATTCAAAAATGATCGAAAGACTTTACGTTCTTGTTTTCGTCCTACGTCTTTGAAATCTCGTGTGTGCAGTGTTTCACATTTTACAGCACCCCAACCGCGACCAGCCACTTTTCTAGTTTAGAGCAGCCACACGTGGCCGGCCACAGCCTGGACCACAGCCGGGACCTCACAGGTCTAGACAGCACAGCCGACCCGCCTCGTTGACGTGAACGCGGGGCGGGCCCTAACCTGATGGGGGCGGAGCTTCCGGGGGAGCGCGTTTGGGGCCTGCCCGGCTCCCGTAGGAGAGCGCCGGCCGTGGCGGCGCCACGTCCCCTGCGGCGGCGGGAGAAAGATCGGTTGGGCCTCGGGAGGCTCCGGGCGGCAATGGCCTTTACGTTATACTCGTTGCTGCAGGCGGCCCTGCTCTGCGTCAATGCCATCGCCGTGCTGCACGAAGAGCGCTTCCTCAAGAATAGTGAGTGAGGCCGCGGGGCCGAGCTGGCGGAGGGTGGCGGGCGGTGGCGGAGCCGGGGGGAAGCGATGCCGGGTCGGGCCGCGGGAGGGGCCCGGGTCGGGACCGACAGGAGGCCGAAGGCTTTACTTTTAGGGCCCTTCCATGAAGGGAGGAAGCCAAGCCGCTTCCGTCTCACAGTAAGTTTGAGCTCAGCAACGGGGTGAAGATTGTTTAACAGATACCCGCTGTGTGCCGGACCCCCGGGGTCGGGATGGGGAGGGATACAGAGAAGACCCAGGGATGCTCCTGGCTTCGGTTTGTTTCGGTTAGTAATGTAATGCACTCGTCTGTGATTGTTTTTAATGGTCAGAAACCGGGGTCTGAGGTTTTAGGTACAGAGAGAGGGGCGTGGCTCATTTTGGAGTGTGGGTAATTAGAAGAATGAAGTGATTGAGGACCATAGGGTCCCTGGCCTTTGAGGATAGGAAGACAGGGACAGTTGTTCGGTTTATCAGGACATCCAGCTACCCACATTCCTAGAAAAGTTTATTTAGCACAGCGTATTGGATGCCTACAGTGTGTCAGGCCAGAATCTAAGAATATCAAGATGAAGACACAAGTATGTCCGTTAGTACCTCACAATACAGCGATTTCCATGCCATCCTGGGCAGGCCACTTTTTGCTGTATGAGGCAAAATTAAGACAGGATAGTGCGTGATGTACATCATTTGTCTGCACAAGTATACCAGATACACAAAGTATACCATCATTTGTCTGCAAGCATACCAAGTATGTCCGTGTAAATCACTGAAACTCAAGCCTATAAGCAAGATCGGTTCATTTATTCCTTCAGATTTGTTGAGCACAAATTATGTGCCGGGGGCCGTGAAATTAGGAGATGAGGTTACAGAAGTCACCTTGCCCTTCTGATGGAAGTTCATTTAAATTAAAATGAACAAGTAGTAATGACAAGTATGCAGAATATTATGCAAGGGAAATGCAAGGAAACGCTGACTTGTGAATCTTTGAAAGCTTGGTGGAGGAAGTGTATCTAACTCAAGATATGATAAGTGAGTAAGCGTTAATTAAGTGAAGGTGAAAGGTTGGGACAGGTTGGGAGAATGAGGAATAAAACTGGAGTGTGAAAACTGGGGCAGATGAAAGCGGGGTCTTACACAGAGTAGTGACATGACCAGATTTGTGTTATTTGCAAGATCTTTCTCACTGCAGCGTGGAGAACAGACTGACAGGGTAGAATAGTGGATGTGGGAAGCGCCATTTCAAACAGGGCAAGCAGAAACGGTGGGTATCACATCAGTTGAGTGAGTGTAATAACTGGCACTGGACGCCATGTACCAGGGTCTCTGAGGGTTAACTTGTGTAACCCTCGCAACAACCCTAGGAGATGGGTACTGTTTTCATCCCCACTTTACAGATGGGAAACCTAAAGTACAAAAGAGAGGAAGAAACTTTTCTCTGATCACACAGCTAGAAAGTGGCAGAGCTAGGATTCACGTTAGGCCTTCTGACTCAGAAGTTCATCTCCTCATTGGTATAGTTTTCAGAAAAGTAGAAAAGATCATATGGGGGGCTGAATTTTTCTCCCCCCAAAGATACATCGAAGTCCTAACTCTTGGTACCTGCGAAGATGACATTATTTGGAAATAGGGTCTTTGCAGGTGTGATTGAGAAGATCACACTGAATGAGGATGGCCCTAGATCCAATGGGGTGTCCATCTAAGGAGAGAGGTACATACAGGGGGAAGAAGGCCAAATGACGACAGAGGCAGAGATTGCAGTGATGTAGCTAGACACTAAAGAATGCCAGGGATTGCCAGTAACTATCAGAACCTGCAAGAGGCATAGATGAGAACATTCCTCGGGAACCGACTCTGCTAAACACCTTGGTTTTGGACTTCTGGTCCCCAGAACTGTGAGAAAATACATTTCTGTCGTGTAAAGCCATCCAGTTGGTGGCACTTTGTTTTGGTAGCCCGGGGACTAATACAAATCAGAAGATACTTTAAAAGTAGAAAAAGCAGAATTTCCGGTTTGGACATTGGGAAGGAGGGAGAGAAGAAAAAGTCCGAGGCAAAGATCTCTTGGTTTCCTGGCTTAAGCAACTGAGTGAAACATAGTACCTTTAGCAAGGTAGAGAGTATGGGAGGGAACATGAGGGCAGCAGTAGTGGGTAGGAAGGTGAAAAGATAATGAAATAAGTTTCGGACATGGTGAGTTTGAGATTTCTGTGAGAGAGGCAAGTGGAGATGTGGAATAGTCTGCTGGCGCGAAGTCTAGACAACAGAAGCACGAGCGTCCGAGGAGATCGCATTGGAGTCCATCACCCACAGATGAGGAATGAAGCCACGTAAAGAGGTGGAATTTCTCAGGGAAAAAATAGATTACAAAGAGATTTGGTGACCAGGACAGTCCCAGAATCTCTTCCAGTATTTAATGTTTAGGTAGAGATAGAAGAACTGACAGGGGAAGTTGATGAGTGAGCAAAACAAGAGAAATGGGAATAGCTAGGCAGTGGGTTTCACAGAAGCCAAGGAGCGTTTGAAGGGGAGGTGGTATGACAGTGGAATGTTCTGAGGGCTGGGATAAGGATGGAAGTGTGTCCTGGGCTTTCAGGGTAATAGAAGTCATTGGTGATTTTACACGACTGGATGTAACTGTGGATAAAATCCAAATTGGAATGTATCGAGGAGTGAGTGGAAAGTGATTAAATGGAGATCACCCTACCAAATACAATAGTAATGAAAAGCTTGAAATACTGCAAGAATTACCAAAATGTGACACCTCCAGAGACACAAAGTGAGCTGTTGGAAAAATGACACCATTAGACCTGCTTGACACAGGATTGCCACAAACCTCTAATTTGTAAAAAAACAAAAAAACACACACACAGTATCGGGGAAGTGAAATAAAGGGAAGCAATGAGACAAGGTGTGCCTGTATAAGGCTGTGTAAGTGGAAAGTGTACAATGGTCATTTGATACTCGGATATACTGCCAAATGCTTACCACGGTTAGTGTTTTTCACCTCACATCATTAGAATTTTTTGGTTGTGGTTGTGGTGGTAAGAACACTTAAAATTCACTCTCAATGCAACTTTCAGGTAGATGGTACAGTATTGTTAACCATAGTCACAGTGCTGTACGTTAGGTCTCTGGAACTTACTCATCTCATCTCTGGACCAGCAACTTCCTATTTCAACCCCTGGCAACCACCATAGTACTCTTGTTTCTGTGAAGTTGATGTTTTTAGATCCCACTGATAAGTGAGATAATACAATATTTGTCTTTGTCTTCACTTGCTGTAATACTGTTAGGATTTACTCATGTTGTCACAAATGGCAGCCTTCTCTTTTTTATGGCTGAATAATACTCCATTACACACACACACGCGCGCGCGCGCGCAGATGCACACGCACTACATTTCCTTTTCCCATTCATCCGTCAGTGGGCACCTAGGTTGTTTGTGGCTATTGTGAATAATGCTGCAGTGAACATGGGGGTACAGAGACCTCAAGATAGTGATTTCATCTCTTGGATAAATACTCAGAAGTGGGATTGCTGGATCATGTGATAGTTCTATTTTTGATTTTTTGAGGAACCTCCATACTGTTCTTCATTATGGCCGTACCCATTTACATTTCCATCAGCCATGCCCAAGGGTTCCCTTTTTCTATATCCTTGTCAGCATTTATTATCTCTTGTTCCCCAGCTCCCTGCATGCACCTACAGTTTGAGTGATTTTTGTTTGTTTTTGTTTTTTATTTTGATAGAGAGCATGTGAATGTGAGCAGGGGAGGAGCAGAGAGAGGGACAGAATTCCAAGCAAGCTCTGGTTAGCGCAGAGCCTGATGGGGGGCCTGAACCCACGAACCATGAAATCATGACCTGAGCTGAAATCAAGAGTCGGACACTTAACCAACTGAGCTACAGAAGCGTCCCCATCTCTTGTTGTTGTTGTTTTTTTTATAATGTCCATTCTGACAGGTGTGAAATGATAACCTCCTTGTGGTTTTGATTTGCATTTCTCTGATGATAAGTATGTTGAGCACCTTTTCATATACTTGTTGGCCATTTTTATGTCTTTGGAAAAATGTGTCTTCAAATCCTCTACTCATTTTTTTTTAAGTCTATTTATTTATTTTGTGAGAGAGAGCTTGTGATTCTCTCTCTCTCTCTACCCTTCCCCTGCTGTCTTTTCTTTCTCTCTCACTCTCTCTCAAAATAAACTTTAAAAAGATGACAATACTTAATATTATTGATGTACAGATTTAATGCAATGTCTAACAAAATTCCAGTTGGCTTTTTACAGAAACTGACATGTTGCTTCTAAAGGAAATGGACCCAGAATTGCCAAAATGATCTTGAAAGAGAATACGATGCCCAGACCTTACTCCAGGCCTGCATTTAAATTTTCCAGAAGTGAAGTTCAGCAGTGTCTTTTCCATAATTTCTGCAGGTGAAAATCACTGCTACAAAACTATTAGAATGGCCCAGAAATGTTAATACTTTGCCTCCTAGAACTTTGTCTTCATTTCCTCTTCTCTCCAGAAGTAGCACAGATATTTTATCTGAACATGTATTTTGAATATGGTCTAGAGCTAAGGAAAAACCCACATTGTCTTATCTTAAGTGAATATGCTGTTTTAAAATATTTAAGGGGTGCCTGGCTGCTAAGTCAGTAGAGCATAGGACTCTTGATCTCAGGGTCATGAGTTCAAGCCCTGCACTGGGCATGGAATCTACTCAAAAACAGCAATTCCTTTATTCAGGGGTCCCTGGCTGGCTCAGTCAGAGGACTGTGGGACTCAGTCGTGAGTTCGACCCCCATGCAATTACTACCAAAAAAACCCCTAAAAAACAAAACAACTTTAAAAATTAAATATCTAGAGAAACTATGGAAAGAGCCCAAATGTCCATCAATTAGTGAATGAATAAAGAAGATGTGGTATATATGCACAATGGAATATTACTTAGCGATCAAAAAGAATGCAATCTTGCCATTTGCAATGATGTGGATAGACTTAGAGTGTATTATGCTAAACAAAATAAGCCAGAGAAAGACAAATACCATATGATTTCACCCATATGTGGAATTTAAGAAACAAAACGGTGGAACACATGGGAAGGTGGGGGAAAGAGAAAGGGAAACAAACCATAAGAGACTCCGAATGATGGAGAACAACTGAGGGTTGATGGAAGGACGTGGGTGGGGGTGGGTTAGATGGGTGGTGGGTGTAAGGGGGTGCACTTGCTGTGATGAGCACTGGGTGTTGTAGATAAGTGACGAATCACTGGAATCCTCCTGAAACTAATACTGCACTGTATGTTAACTAACTAGAATTTGAGTAAAAATTTGACAAGATTTTTAAAAGTTAAATAGTAAAAGATAAAATATCTAAATAGGTTTTAAAATAGAATTTTGGAATAGAGGCTGAACATGTTCCTCAGTGGTTTGAAATCTTGAATCCTCTAACATCCATAGCCTTTAATGTAAAAGTCAGACTTAGTTGTGTGACTTACAGACTCACCATGTGTCCCTTCCTCCCTTTCCTTCCCCTTCCTTTACCCTTCTACAATATTTACCCCATGTGCCATTCTTACCATGGTGCCTCTCTTCTCTGCTGAGCCTTTATTCATACTTTCTCTGCCTTCAGTGACCTTGACTTATGTCAGACTGACATTTAAGGCACACCTCTGCCATTTGCCTCTCCCAGAAACCGTCACTGACCTATTCCATGGGCCGTAGCACGCTGCAGTTTCGTTCTGTCTTTTCCAGTAGGCTGATGACAGGGAGTCTCTCATTTTTACAATTCCATCAGTCAGTGAGTATTTTCCAAATAATTGAATAACGTTACCGTTATCATATTCTCACACTTCCTGATTTGAGAGCTCTATGTTTATTCAAATAGCTGAATCAGTATTTTGACTGTAGTGCCGAAAATGTGTTGTATCTTACAGTGTTCCACAATGACACAAATTCCCTTTTTGTACAAGAAAAAAAAGGACATTGTGCATTTTAACACCTGTCCAAATTATTTTTCTAAGTTTTTATTTATGGTGCCCAATATCTATGCATTTGACAAGGATTGTGTCCAGTAGGAGTTATAAGTGCTACAAAAGAAGCATTTCAGACGTGAAACATCATGAGTCCACTCTGGCTGCTGTAGCAGAATATCATAGACTGGGTGGCTTAAACAACAGAAATTTATTTTCTCACAGTTCTATAGGCTGGAAGCCTGAGACCAGGGTGCCAGCATGGTTGAGTTCTGATGTGGGTATCTTCCTGGCTTGCAGATGGCCGCCTTCTCACTCTGTCCTCACACGGGTAGGCACAGGTAGGGAGGGGAATCAGATCTCTTTCTTTCTCTCTTTTGGTAGACCACAGCCCTATCTGATTAGTGCCTTCACCTTATGATCCATTTAACCATAATTACCTCCTTAAGACCCCATCTCCACATAGGCTTCAACATATGAATGTAGGGGGAACACAATTCAGTCCATCACAGATTATTAACATTTATTATTAGGCATTTTGGTTCAGGGTTTAAATGACTGCTCCAATGTAATATTAAGAGTTTAGAGTAGCAAGAGCTATATGAGCCTATCTATATGTCTATAAATATATACTCCTGGAAAGCATTTGTTGAATTTCACCACAGATTAAATAGAAATTATTACATTGAGCTGAGAATTACATGGACCCAAGAGAGATTAATTCAAGTATACCAGATCATTTAGTTCAACATTGATCTTTTTGATCAAGGTAATTTTTTTTAATGTTTACTTACTTAGAGAGCAAAAGTTCTCCCTCTCTCTTTTCTCTCTCTCTCTCACACACACACATGCGTAGGTGAGGGGCAGAGGGAGAGGGAATGAGAGAATCCCATCAGACTCTGTGCTGTCAGCTCAGAGCCTGATGTGGGCTTGATCCCATCAACCTTGAGATCATGACCTGAGCCAAAATCGAGTTGGATGCTCAACCCAATGAACCACCCAGGCACCCTTTAATCAGGGTAATTTTTTAAAACATATGTTAGCAGAGTTCTCTGTGTAGTTTATTAAGTACTTTAACATCTGTGATAGCATTTGATTCACATGCAAACTTGGTGACATTGACAAAGTGAAGCACTCTCATCTTTTTTGCAGGTGGAAACTGATCTTAAGAGAGGCTGAGATTTGCCCAGGGTCAGCCAGCCCTCAACTCAGTAGCTAATACTTCTCTTCAGAATGTATTTAGTGGAGGGTTGTTGGCTGACTCTGGATGGATTGCTATTTTGTGATGAATTTTTGAAGTCTGGGCAGCAGAGGAACATGTTTGATGTTTGGGGTTTGCTAATAAGTAACTTTTTATATTCTGTTGCTAAAATTATGACAGCTGGCCAGTGTCCGCAGGTCTTATCATTTGTTCTTTTCCTGGCCCTCTAGCTATGGAAGTGTCGAGAGCTGTAGAATTAAACTTTCTCTTTAAAAAAAAAAAAAAGCAAAGCTCTTTAAAGCTTTGGCCAGTTTCCTTAGGAAAACAACAAGACTCCCTAGGTAGCAGTTGGAGAGAAAGCTATTCGTTAGAGTAAAAGTATAATCCGTAGCACCTGGTCTTTTACTTGTCACCCTTGTGTTTGTCCATAGAGTATCTATTTTTTTGTTCTGAAATAGTTTATTGTCAAGTTGGTTTCCATATAACACCCAGTGCGCATCCCCACAAGTGCCCTCCTCTATGCCCATCACCCCCCCCCTTCTCCCCCACCCCCATCAGCCCTCAGTTTGTTCTCAGCCTTCAAGAGTCTCTCATGGTTTGTCTCCCTCCTTCTCCCCCATTATTTTTCCCCTTCTTCTCCCCCATGGTCCTCCGTTAAGTTTCTCCTGATCCACCTATACATGCAAACATATGGTATCTGTCCTTCTCTGCCTGACTTACTTCGCTCAGCATAACACCCTCAAGTTCCATCCATGTTGCTACAAATGGTCAGATTTCATTCTTTCTCATTGCCATGCAGTATTCCATTGTATAGATAAGCCACATCTTCCTGATCCATTCATCAGTGGATGGACACTTAGGTTCTTTCCATGCTTCGCTCATTGTTGAGAGTGCTGCTATGCCCATAGAGTATGTAGACAGATGATTTACTCTCTCAACCCAAAATTTAGTTTTCGTTCTAGGGGCCTGAGGATAGAGACTAGGCTAAACTAGTCTGTTGGGATGAGTACTGGGTGTTATAGGAAAGATCAACTTGACAGTAAACTATAATAAAAAATAAATAAATAAAGCACTTTGTAAAACAACAACAAAAAAGTTAACTGATAACTTACTGTTTTTTAAAATTACCTTTGTTGTGCCCGAATCGCAAGTCCCAGAGACCTCCAAGGAGCCGGCACCGATGCAAGTACAAAAGGGTCTTTATTACAAGCTCGAGCAGGGGCTCACCAGCCTGCCAGTGTCATGGCAGCAAGGTGAAGCCAAGAACAATAGTGAACAGGGTTTTTAAGGAGTAAGGGATGGGGGTGTTACAGTACATGTAGCATCATCACATAAGCACCAATTACAATTACAGCTTTGACCATTCAGTATCTGTAAGGTGTTCATTACTTTTGGTGGGACCCAATCATGACTTTTGAGAATCCTTTGAAAATGACCAATTGTGAGGTGACTTCAAAGGGCCCACGTGGGGTTTAGACAAGCAGTGAGAAATTGGCTAGTTTGTATCTGCAGTTCCCAGTCTTGACCCAGACCACTGGAATGTTTTTTGATTAGCTGATCTGAGGGCGGTCCAAGGATGGCTTTAGCCTTGAACAGTCTGAGGCTTTTCCTGGGACTGGGACTGGGGCTACGTGCAGCCTGAGGTTTCTCTTAATGGAGGACTTAATTTTTGGCTGTTCACCTTCATGCTGATGCTTAAAACGTACTCCTAGTATTGTAGAGTTTTATGCAGTTTTGTTGAAGAACAGAGTTATTCAGTGTTGGAAAAAATATTTTTTTCCAGTAGTCAATCGTCTCATTATGTAAAACCTATAGTCAAATAACTTTTGGAACATATCTAAAGGAAAAAATATAGTTGGAAATTTTGTCTCTTCTAATAAAAATTGGGTGCATGGAAACAAGTCCTTTTTACCTAGATCTAAGAGATTGTGGCTGTGGGTGCACAGGATTGATAATTTTAGTAATGATAACTTCCAAAAGGCAAGTGAAGGAAATGAAATCAACAATACCATTTAAAACTGGTTTTATTTTATTATTATTTTGTTAATATAATTTATTGTCAGGTTGGCTAACATACAGTGTATATCCAGTGAGCCCTTGGTTTCAGGGTTAGAGTCCTGTGATTTAACGATTCATCTTTAAGCTGGTTTTAAAATGTGATTTTAAATATTCAAAGTAACCCCTGAATGAAGCCTCTCTACTTGTAGACTCTGTCCCTGCCCTCAGGGGGACATGTCTGGAGAGGAAGCTCTAATTGCAGAGGGGTTTCATCCCTCCTCAACCTGAGCTTCATTTCTTAAAAGCAATTATTTTCAACTCTTCCAAGTTTTGACTCACTGGCTTACCACTGTGGAAGGGTTTTTAGTATAATTATACCATCAGCAGCACATTTGTTCTTGTGCGAGCGCAGGTACACACACATTTCCCCTCCCCCATCTCTCCTATTTCCAACCAATTATTGGTGATATCAGTATTCCATATTTACATTACTATCACTGAATATAGGTCACAGCTGAACTATAAAAAAGCAATGATGTCATTCTTCTAGGTTTTTTTTCGTGGTTTGGTTATAGGAACCTAGATTGGAACTAATTTTTCTTCAGAGTTTTTTTCATAGACATTGTTTCACTTAATTTTCCAATTTCTAGTTGTGCTGTCATTCTGTTTCCTGATTCTTTGTAGAACCTGAGTTGTCTCTCTGAAAGCCTTTGGAGTGTCTCTTTATCTTCAGAGGTCTGAGATTGTACAATACTGTGACGTGTGTGCCTCCCCCACCCCGCCACTTTGGGCTGTTCTCTGATTGGGCCCTTTTGGCCTAAAGAAAAGCTCGTGTCCTTTAGTTCTGTAATATTTTAATATTTCTTCCTGTCTGGTTGTTCTTCTGTCTGGAATTCCAGTTACTTTGACAGGTTATACTCTTTCTGTTAGCCTTGTTTACTAGGTTTTCTCAACATAGTTTATCAACCTCTTGAGCTTCTTATGCTAACATGACAAGAACAAAAGCTCAGCTTTGATTCCTTAATATTCCTTTTTATGGCATCCTGTTCTTGTTTCATAGGACCAAGAGCTTTACTCTCTATAGATGTTCAGTTTTAAAAATGTGTTTTGGGGTGCCTGCATGGCTTAGTTGGTAGAGCATGTGACTCTTGGTCTTAAAGTTGTGAGTTTGAGCCCCACATTGGGCATAGAGATTACTTTAAAATAAAAAACTAAACCAGCCACTTTAATAAGTAAATACAGACCTAGTAAAAGTGTTTCATTTTACTTCTTCCATTGTCTCTTCCTCAGGCTCCTTTTCTGTTTTTTTTTTTTTTTTTAACTTTTTAAAAATGTTTTATTTATTTCTAAGAGAGAGAGAGAGACAGACAGCATGAACAGGGGAGGGTCAGAGAGAGAGGGAGATACAGAATCTGAAGCAAGTTCCAGGCTCTGAGCTAGCTGTCAGCACAGAGCCCGATGCAGGGCTCGAACCCACGAACCATGAGATCATGACCTGAGCTGAAGTCGGATGCTTAACCGACTGAGCCACCCAGGTGCCCCTCTCCTTTCCTGTTTTTGTTCTCTTTCCATGTTAAAGATTGTTTTTCTTTTTGACGGTTCATTTTTAAGTGTAAGGCTCAGAGCGGCTCATCAGAAGCCATGGCTGTGGTTGAGGCTTATTTACTGGTGGGCCTCCCTGGTGTTTGAGGTTGTCTGTTGAGAATACCCACCCCACCCCCAGATGTCAGTCTCTGAAGTCTTGGGCAGCTGGTCAATTACCAGAGCGATTTTTCTAACTTCCTGCCTGCAGAATGTAAGTGTTACGTGATTAGAGCTGAGCAGGGGAAATGAACAAGAGTCTGACACTCTGGGGTGCAGTTTTCGTTCCCTCCGCTCACACTGGGTATCCCCACTCCAGAGCTTCTGTGGTTCTCTGCTGAAAGTAAACCTCTGCTCTTTGATGGGGTGAGTGGCGCGCTTTTCCGTCAGGTCAGTCCGGGAAGGAGGCGGAAGGGCAGGGGCCGCTAACTGCTCCTGTGTAGTTTCAGTGAGTCCTCTTTCTCCTTCTGTTGTCTACACTGACGCTTAAGGTTTCTCTCACCTTCCCAGGGTCTCCGTCTTAGCACCATTCACCTCAGTGTTTTATTGCGCACCCCCTGCAGGGTTTAGGTGTCTAGCTTTCTCCTAGACTCAGTTACCCTTCTTCATTTGTTTTCTATTGTTCAAATTTTGATTGACATCTCTTGGCTGGAAAATTCTTTCTTGTTAGACTTTAGTCTTTATTGTCATTTTTAGTAGAGTTTCAGGTGAAAGCTAAGATAAAAGTATGTATCCATTGATAAGGTTCAGGTTCAGGTCCTGCTTACCCTAAAATCTGACACCTTGGCAATTCTGAGTATCTGAAGCTGAAGGAGTCTGAGAGAATGGCAGACGCAGGAAGGTCACTGCCCCCTCTGCTCCCGCCTTGCCCTCTTTTCTCAAAGCAGGAGCTTAGTCTCCCATGTGAAAGGTACCTCCCTGTACCAGGAGACATCCTTGTCACCAGAGAGGAGGGCTGTATCAACAGACCTTGTTACTTTCCCAACATTTATTACCCCCACTCTCCACTCAAACTCCTTTGTCTTATCAGTTCTTTACAAATGTATTGTTTCTTTGTCTCAAAAGTTTCCTGCTCTGGTCACTTCTTTGAAGTGACTGAAGCCTTCTCTAGAGGCTCCCTAGTGCATGTAAGAAGTTAGTAAGAGTATATGCTTTTCTCCTGTTTGTTTTTATCAGTTTGATTTTCAGACATAGCCAGGGACCCCAGGAGGGCCAGGGTTAACTTTTTCCTCCCTGACCCCATCATGCTGAACCAGAAGCACACTGCTTTTTCATTGTGCAGAGCTGTCACAGAGGCTTCTGTTAAGTCCCTTTTCCCAGCCATGCTGCTTTCACATAGAAATGTTCCTGTAGCATTTATGCAGGTGGGACACATACCGCTGATGGTGGGTGGTCATTCTGTGTGTCTTGTGTGTCTGCAGAGTCTAATATACCATTTTGCTACACTGTAAGGTGAAGGCTGGTACCACAGTTTGAACTTAAATTACAAAAAGAGGATTGCCATTCCGTGGCGAATGCTGGCTGAGCTGCTGGAAGAGTGAGACAGTTATTTGGAAGGAAGACATTGTAGTAAAATTCGTAATACATTAAAAGCAAATGCTGGGAAAGCAGCCTAAGTATACTCGCTAGCTGGAGAGAGCACATCCGAAAGTAGGAGGGTACTGTTGTCCAGGCAAGATGCAGGTATATCTTCTAAAATTATTTTTAGCTTGGGTAGATATATACATTTAATATTGGAGGATTTGCCCCCCTCCCATAAAGCTATGTTGGAGTGGTGTGTTCATGTTTTAACTCACTGTGTCATAAAAATTAAGAAATAGAGTTCTCTGGAAGTCTTAGTCTGTGGTCCTAGAATTTAACCTAACTTCACCTTGTCCCAGATTAACTCCGTCTACTAGAATTCACTTCAGTTCTACAAATGTTTACTGAGTACTCGCTGTGGGGTGGGGGTGCAGGAGAGTGGGAAGGTGAAGAAAATATAAATTTAGTCCCTGTCTTCCAGGGTCTAATGAGACACACTTGAAAACAACTAACCAAGAAGGAGAACAGAGTCACCATTTTCAGTGGGCTATTTGGGGAGCAAAGAGAAAGAAGGTTTATTACGATATGAGAAGGATGTAGGAAAGGCCCTGACCCCGAAGTCAGACCTAGATTCAGAAACTGTCTTTAACATGTACCACAGTTAGGAGGCATTGAGTGACGAATACTTGGAGTGTAGTGGTGAGGTATAGGGCAAGAATGTCAGTTTAAGGAGTTTGAACTTTATTCAGTAGGCAGTGGGAATCATCACATGATTGTGAGGTGGAAAGACCTGACCCTTTAAGGGAGAAAACTCACAGGGCTAAGACAGCTAGATTACAGAGGTGTCTGTTGAAAGAGTCCTGCAAGAGATAGTAGAGTCTGACTGTTAACTACTGTGATGGTGTTTGTAACCATGGGAGCCCAACAAAGAGTAACCTCCCTGTGGACTGGGAAGACTGTCAGCACAACCCGAGCGAGGCCTTGAAGGGAAAGGGCTAGTCAGAACACATCAGCTGTGTTGTGAACTTGATTTTTAAATTAGTTTTACCCTACAACATATCTCAGTGTTGATGTGACACAAAAAAGCAAGCAACCATTTTTTAACCTTTATTTCAACCAAATAGAAATTGATTAAATGAACTACAGTCTTGTTACCTGAGACTTGGTTCTTTTGTGTATGAAATAAAGACCGTCTTCAAGATGAAGGGCAAACCTGTCAGGAATTAAGCCCTATAGTCATAGGAGATAGAAAATAATGTAAGATGTGAAAAGTGGGCCTGAAATGTGGACGAGAGAAGGACAGCTTGTGGAAAGGAGGACTTGTGGGTCTTCAGAAGAACGTATGACAACAAAGAACTAGCAGGTAAAGGAAAAAATAATGTATAATATTAGGAAAATGATGCAGAAGAAGGTAAAAGACTCATTTACAGAGAATAAGTGGGGGTAGTGGGCTCATTTCCTCAGCTCAGAATTGAGAAATGAGGAGAGTGATGGAGGGGAAAAGACGTGCGCCCACTGGTGGGATGGAGCACAGCTCTCAAGAAGCCTAAGCAAGCCACGACCCCAGGTAGTGTCCCTTAACATTTCCTCAAGTAATGTAGCTGGTACGTCTCAGCCACAACATTTTCATGCTGATAATTGTGTTGGATCTTAGAAATTCTGAATTGAGCTAATTAACTATTGAGTTTAACAGTATGCCTTGCTTTTCAGTTCTGACCTGAAAAATGTTTTGTTTAAAAAAGGAGGAAAGGGGCGCCTGGATGGCTTAGTTGGTTAAGCGTCTGACTTCGGCTCAGGTCATGATCTCACAGCTCTGTGCTGACAGCTCAGAGCCTGGAGCCTACTTTGGATTCTGTGTCTCCCTCTCCCTTTCCTATCCCCTGCTTGTGTTCTCTCCTGTCTCAAAAATAAATATTAAAAAAATTTTTTTTAAAGGAGGAAAAAAACCAGTCATGGTGTCACAGCAATCATTTTCACTGAATTAAATGCCATGGAATAATTTAGACCTTATAAATATATAAAGTGCTGTATAACTTTATATATATATATATAAAGTTTTAATCATATATATATGATTTTATAGTACTTTATAAAATCAAAGTAGAAATGAAATAAGATTGTTGCTGCTATCAAAAAGTAGAAAATATACTCTACAATATTTAATCAGTACTGTGTAACTTTTAAGTGAGATGACTTTATAGTTTATGTCTTTAACAAAGACTCAAGTTCATTTTTTGGAAGATGACTAATGAGGGAGCAAGGTGAGTGCATAATAAATTTTAACACAGCTAATCATTTTTATATCATGCAGTTGGCTGGGGAACAGACCAGGGAATTGGTGGATTCGGAGAGGAGCCAGGAATTAAATCTCAGCTAATGAACCTTATTCGATCTGTAAGAACTGTGATGAGAGGTAAGAAGAAAAACTAGTGAAACACTCTAAAGTTTTAATTTTGTGGTTTAAGTAGCAAAGCTTCTGAGTGTGAACATCATCACATACTGTTTTTGTGGCGAATTTTTTTCTAATTAGCCTGTCTTTACTGTTTAGAAGCTGCTGGTTTTTTTCTTAGTTCTCTCATTTCTGTCTAAACCACCTGATGCAAATGGAATGTTCAGTGGTAGAATCTGTTCACATGACCTGTGAAACCTGTTCCAGACCTGAAAGCAGTGGTCTCGCCTTTTGGAAATTCTTTTGCTTCAAGTAGTAGAGTCATCTAGAGTCATAGAAGACTTTTGAGGGAAGAACAGAAGTCCCGTATCTGCCATTCTTTTGGAAATTATTTTAGTGCAACTGAAGAAAGAAGGGTTCAAACTTTTTATTTAAAACCATTAAAATTAGGGCCTTCTCTCTCTCCCTCTTTTGATCACAACTTTGGATAGAATGTTAAATAAGTTCACTGTCAATTTAGCGGTGAAACGGGGTACGTGGCTGATTCAGTCAGAGGAGGTGCGACTCTTGCTCTCAGGGTCATGAGTTCAAGCCACATGGCAGGTGTAAAGAATAATTAAATAAAACTTAAGAAATTTAGTGGTGAAACTGGAGTATTCTTTGCTCTTTTTTTGTTGTTTGTTAGAGAGAGAGAGAAAGAAAGAGAGCGTGAGCGAGCAGAGGAGGGGTAGAAGGAGAGGGAGAGAATCTCAAGCAGGCTCCACGCCCAGTACTACCCAAATTGGAGGCCCACTCAGAGTGAAGCTGGATTTCACAACATGTGAGATCATGACCCGAACTGAAATCAAGAATTGGATGCTTAACCGACTGAACCACCCAGGCTCCCCGTGCTCTTTATTTGTAATGTCAAATGTCACAGCCATATGGGTCTACTTCTCCCTGGGTTCCGCTGTGCTTCTGTGTTCCAGCATTGCACCAGCACTGTTCACAGCTGCTTCATACTGCTCGAGTTGCACCAGGTGCCCCTTACCCCAGTCACCCAAGCCCTCTCTAAAGTTTAGGATCTTATAATCCAGTGCATGTTCCTTTGTTAATAACTATTTGCAACATGATTATGAATGACATTGATAGATATTTTCATCCTTCCTGGCTGCTAGTAACAATTAGTTTTCTTTTGCAATTTTCTTCATAATAACAAACTTTTTTTTTCTTTGCAGTGCCATTGATAATAATAAACTCAGTTGCAATTGTATTACTTTTATTATTTGGATGAAGAACAGTGGGAGAAATGGAGACTCAGAAGAAGAAATGCCAGCAGAAGTTACTACTTCGGTCATTATTGGAATAGCCATGTCTTAGCTGGTTGTCCTTGCACTTGACAAAAATGTAAACCTGACAATAAAACCAGAGTCCCTGTTTATCTGATTTTTTACAAATGTTGCATTTATAATTTCATTATAAAAACTTAGGTCATCAAAGGCAGTAACTATCCAGGATTGGAATACATTTGATTGCTAACTGTTAATAAAAGTTCATGCTATGGTAAAGATTGTTAAAAGAGTAAAGGGCTGTCACTTATATGTTTATAGAGATTTTTCTCTCACTTCTCAGGGATAAATTTTTTTCAGTGTTCTGAAGTTCCTTGTGACTTGGCTATGATGTGAGAGTGATTATCTTCCTACAAAAAATTTAAAGGTTTTTTTAAAAGTGATCACTGCAGATAAAATGATAATTAGTAGGTAATTTGAGTAATTTTACTTTGAACTCTTTATTTTGTCTGTATATCATCTTGGCTATAACAAATTCAAATTTATGGAACTATTGAGCAATACTCTCTGATTTCAGGGAGAATTCTAATTTTGTAAGTCAGATAGTCACACGATGATGTGTTTTTAAGTTCTTTTCATGCGTTTGTTATTTTATTAATTGGCCTGAATGATGAGAACAGACCACGTCTACAGATTTCCATTGGTAGGAAAATCTGTGTAAAAATGTCTATGCCCTTTTTTCAGTAATGACTTATTTTTTAAATCTGCATAAATATTAGGCTGCAAGAGCAATCCTGAACGATCACAATTAAACTATGCTATATAAGACTATTATGAAGTATTTGCCTCTCCCTCAAATTATCACGTTTTCATTTTTTGGAGTAGCACATTAAGGGGTATAATTCTTTATTCTGTCTGTCAATATAGATTCATGCTAGATAAATTTTTTGTTTTGTTTTTATGTCTTAGACCATCCCATATTTGCTCATCCCATAATACAGTTTTACGCAGGAAGGTTAAAACTATGTAAATGGTTTTTCTGGAAATTCTTTATTATGATAGTTTAAAGGGACAGAATGCCATCTTTGTTTGTAGGAGAACATTTGTAAATAAAGTTAAATTTCCAAGTCAAGCATTTGTTTTTTGTACCTTACCTGTCAGTGTTAACTGAATCTCATTTTGTGTGTGACACTTGTTTTATACTTGCTTTGCTGTAAAATCACTGAGCAAAGACTTAATGAAAGTAAATATCACAGTCACTTTTTTTCCTTCAGTGAATTAACTGAATTGCTGATTGCACCAAAGAGACTCATGAGCAAGTGTTATTCCATGACCTAAGTTACCTCTAGAACTTTGGAGCAGGTATTAAATGCCTGTTTGTTTGTCCTGCCTGAGTTAGATGATCTTTGGGCCGAAAGGCTTGCAGCTGAACCAGAGAGATGTACCTGGGATTCTTAGTTGATTATCTAGCTCATGTGAGGAGCTAACATATTTGGCATTTAGAGACAGTGGTCTTTTGGCCTTACAAAGATCGATGCAGGAGTCCAAATTTAAGCCACTGAACAGATTCAAAAGATGTAGTTAATTGAGAGCACCCCCAGGCTATATGGAATGAAAAAAGAGACCTTGGCCTGATGCCATTTCTCATGGAAAACTTTACAGCACACATTCCTGCTCATTTAGTGGCAGGGCACTGCCCGAGGTCACAGTCCGTCAGAGAGCAGTCACAGCAGGGCAGGATCAGAGTATTCTGTAGCAAAGTGGTTCTGAGGAAAGTGAAACACTGAACATCAAAATATTTCATCTCTGAAGGCCACTTAACACAATTCTAGCTTCAGTGCCCTGGAAGGCAGGTCTGTAAGTGATCACAGGTTAGCCCTGGTTTCCCAAGAGCAGCTGTGATTCAGTAACCATAGTATCTCATTTAGTTGACAGTAACTTCAGTGTCTACTTGCCTGCCCAAATCCTCTCCCTTAGCTATTCGCAGTATTAGCCATTGGTGATCATTCAAGACTCCAAATATCCATGTTTATGGTCCTTATGTATTCCCTGTGTCTGTACACTTCTGAACCATCATGAAGGATTTTGGCTCAAGTATATAGATGTCAGCCAAATTCATACCCTAGACCTTAAGCGCAGTGGTTTCCAAATTTTGATTGTTAATGGTAGAACCAGATTCCAAAAGGGAGAACACAACCGTAATGCTCCACTATCTAAAACAAATGAGAGCATTTTCTAGCTGAAGCAGGGTTAGGGCCTAAAGGCCTACTGTTCATCCTCCTCTACTCTTCATCCTCCATCCTACTCTTCATCCGTCCTAAGTTAGCACTTCCACAAAACGTTGGTTAAAACATTGATTAAAAAGTATCTTTTAAAAAGTCCCTATTTTAGATAGAGTAGGCAATGTGATCTGTGGTCTATAGGTATCTTCTGTCACTTGAGTGTATATGTACTTAACGAAATGACTTGAGAGAAAGCAGTATGTATTTGAATAGTAAAAAGAGTGGGAAGCAGGATATTGGTAATATGCCAAACAAAACCTTTTATCATAAGACAAATTTCCTAAGACCTCAGTTGTTTTCAGTTGCTTCATCTGCAAAATTGGTCAATAACTATTTCAGAACAGAAATCTGCTCCAAATGATGTATATGTGTATACCTTTTCCAGGTCCCTAACCTTTGACTCTAGATGTACCTCAACCAAAGAGATGTTATCCTGAAGTAAATGTTTTCAGTGAAATAAATCACTTTCTGAGTGTCTCATAGTTTCAAAGTTATTACCAATAATAAAATTTTGATACTAAGCAAAATGGGGAATTATTTTTTGCTAACATTTTCCTTGGCCCTTGATTGGTCATTAGATGCCAGTCATTGTGAAAACATTCTGTGCAAGGACCTGGGACACATAGTGGGCAGTGTCCAAGGGTACTGATCAAGGTGAGTTTTGGAATCCTATTTTTGTTTCAATTCTGTCACTGCCTTTTTTTTTTTTTAATGTTTTATTTATTTCTGAGAGAGAGTGTGAGTAGGGGAGGGTCAGAGAGAGAGGGAGACACAGAATCTGAAACAGCTTCAGACCCTGAGCTGTATGTCAGCACAGAGCCCGACGCGGGGCTCGAACCCATCAACCATGATCATGACCTGGACTGAAGTCAGACGCTTAACCGACTAAGCCACCCAGGTGCCCCTGTCACTGCCTTCCCTCCCCCATTGGGGTTTTGCACCATCTTTTTCTTTTCCAAATCCAGTCCTTCACTTTTTCTTTTGTCAATAACTGAAAATGTTTTTTCATTATTGAAGTATAGTTGACATAGAATGTTACTACTTTCAGGTGTACAACATAGTGATTTGATGGTTCTATATATTATGCAATGCTCACCCCCTTAAGTGTAGTTACCATCTGTTTAGATATCCCATCCCTTCTTTACTCCTCTTGCCCTTTGTCAAGAAAAATTATTTGAACCTTTTGAGGAGGAAGCCATTAGTCCTGTTCAATTCCACATTCTAGTGAATGGACTGCATTATTTGTATTACTGAATCGCCCAAGCCCGAAACTTAGTAATTATCTTGAAGCCCTCCTCTCCTCTGCCAGTTTAATCTGTCAACAATTTCTGTTTTACCTCCTAAAGATCTCTTGAATGTTGTCTGCTTTGTTTCCCCACATTTTAGTTTAAGCACCTCTTTTGTGGCCCTGCAGGAGCTTCTTACCTGGTCTTACATATGTCTGGCCCCTCTCCCATCTGTCCTCCATACTGCAGCCAGAGTTAGCATTTAAAAAAATGCAAGTCATTCCCCCACCGCCCTGAGATAAAACTAGGTAAAAACTAGAGATACTTAATCTTGAACACATTTATTACATAATAAACAGACAATTTCATTAGCTAATCTTTAGGAAATGATTCCATAAGCTTATATAAGGAAGGAAATATTAGGAAAATTGGTTCAGATTATGTTACTCCATAATTCATGAATAAGAAAATACCTTTCATAATTTAGTGTTATAAAAATTAATTTATAATACCAAAATAATGTTGGCACAATATTTTGGTTTGTTAAAAAACCAGGGTTAAATTTATTTACTTTTTTTCAGGAATGGAATTTAGTGATTCATCTCTTACATATAACACCAGTGCTCACCCCAACAAGTGCCCTCCTTAATGCCCCTCACTCGTTTAGCCCATCCTGCCACCCAACACCTGCCAGCAACCCTGTTTTTTTCTCTGTAAGAGTCTCTTGTGGCTTGTCTTCCTCTGTTTTTATATTACTTTTGCTTCCTTTTTGCTTTGTGTCTTAAATTCCACGAGTGAAGTCATATGATATTTGTCTTTCTCTGACTTATTTCACTTAGCATAATACACTAATTCCATCCATATTGTAGCAAATGGCAAGATTTTATTCTTTTTGGTTGCCAAGTAATATTCCATTGTGTATATATACCACATCTTTACTCGTCAGTCATTGGACATCTGGGCTCTTTCCATACTTTGGCTGTTGTCATGTGCCCCTTTGAAGCAGCACTCTTCTATTTTTTGGATAAATACCTGGTAGTGCAATTGCTGGAGTCATAGGGTAGGGTCATAGGGTAGTTTGATTTTAGTTTTTTGAAGAACCTCCATACTGTGTTCCGGAGTGGCTGCGCCAGTTTGCATTTCCACCAGCAGTACAAAAGTGTTCCTCTTTCTCTGCATCCTCGCCAACATCTGCTGTTGCCTGAATTGTTAATTTTAGCCATTCTGACAGGTGTGAGGTGGTATCACACTGTGGTTTTGATTTGTATTTCCTTGATAATGAGTGACGTTGAACATTTTTTCATGTGTGTTAGCCATCTGGATGTCTTCTTTGGAAAACTGTCTATTCATGTCTTTTGTCCATTTCTTCACTGGGTTGTTTGTGTTTTTGGATGTTGAGTTTGATAAGTTCTTTTTTACATTTTTTTTAATGTTTAGTGTGTGCGTGTGAGAGAGAGAGAGAGAGACACACAGAATCTGAAGCAGGCTCCAGGCTCTGAGCTGTCAGCACAGAGCCTGAGCAGACCTCAAACTCAGGAACTGTGAGACTGTGATGTGAGCCTAAATTGGACGCTTAACCAACTGAGCCACCCAGGTTCCCTGAGTTTGATAAGTTCTGTATAGGTTTTGGATACCCTTTATCTGATAAGGCATTTGCAAATATCCCTTCCCATTCTGTTGGTTGCCTTTTAGTTTTGCCAATTGTTTCCTTTGCTGTGCAGAAGCTTTTTATCTTGATGAGGTCTCAATAATTCATTTTTTGCTTTTTTTCCCCTTACCTCCAAAGACATGTCCATGTCGAGTAAGAAGTTGCTACGGACAAGGTCAAAGAAATCTTTCTCCTCAAATATTTTGATGGCTTCCTGTCTTACGTTTAGGTTTTTTCATCCATTTTGAACTTATTTTTCTGTATGCTGTGAGAAAGTAGGCCAGGTTCAACCTGCATGTCACTGTCCAATTTCCTCAATACCATTTCCTGAAGAGACTGCCATTTTTCCATTGGATATTCTTTCCTGCTTTGTCAAAGATTAGTTGGGGCGCCTGGGTGGCTTAGTCAGTTAAGCGTCCGACTTTCGCTTAGGTCATGATCTCGCGTTTCATGGGTTCGGGCCCCGCGTCGGGCTCTGTGCTGACTGCCAGCTCAGAGCCTGGAGCCTGTTTCAGTCTGTGACTCCCTCTCTCTCTGACCCTCCCCTGCTCACGCCGTGTGTCTCTCTCTCTCCTAGAAATAAAAAAAAAAAAAAAAAAAAAATTAGTTGGCCCACATTTGTCCATTTCTGGGTTCTCTATTCTGTTCCATTTATCTATGTGTCTGTTTTTGTGCCAGTACCATACTGTCTTGATGATTACAGCTTTATAATACAGCTTGAAATCTGGAATTGTGATCCTTCCAGCTTTGGTTTTCTTTTTCAGGATTGCTTTGGGTAGGTTCCATACAAATTTTAGGATTGTTTGTTCTAGCTCTGTGAAGAATGCTGGTGTCATTTTGGTAGGGAGTGCATTGAATATGTTGTAGATTACTTTGGGTCGCTTCAACAAGAAAAATGCAAGTCTTAATATTACCCACTTGCTAGAAAACCTTCAGTGCTGTTTTAATCTGGTTGTGGCCCTTCGTTCTCAAGGGTAAACTAGGAAATTTCCTTCAAGTATGCTCTCACATAGAAAATAGATTTAACAAATATGACTAAGACAAAAACAACTCCCAGACTCAGTTAAGAGGAAAACACTTTGCAAAACAAAGTGTTCTAGTCCACAATATGGCTGACTGCAGCACTGGACAGCGGGGATGTTGGATGGGTTCTGGCAGCACGAGTCCCTAGTCAAAGGATTCCAGAGTGTGTCCTATTATGTTAGACTGCCCCAGAAAGTCTTTCATTTAGTCCTTTTCATAGAGATTGCAAAGGATGATCAACTGCACTGAAGAGTTTAATTTGAATCAAAGGCAGCAATGAGAAAGTAGAGCCTCCTAACGTGCACGGGAGGGGAACAGTGAGGGAGATAGTTCCATGCACCTCAAGGTATTGCTCCCCTAGGGACGACAGGCAAAGCCTGAGGAAGCTCTCCAGTGAGAGGCAGGGAGAGTTGACCGCGTAAGGTTTCGGAAAAGTTGATGCAAGAAAAGAGAAACCTCGCTGCCTAAAGTGGTTATAGACAGCTACAAGTGCCAGATTCTATTCAAGTAACAAAGCAGTAAATAACTTCGGAGACCGGGTACTTCAAGTAAAGTATCAAGAAGATGACTTCGGATATCCCTAGAGAATGGGCAAGAAGTACTGGAGCGAGGTAGGGTGGCTGCAAAGAAAGGTACTCAATAACTTGTTTCACCATTGGTGCTGTAGGACACAGCTGCTGAGCAACGGCAGAGGTTTTTGTCTCCCCTCTTGCATCTGCGGCTAGCTAGCCGCGCCCTTGAGAGAGCGGGTCTGAAGAACTACTTCCCTCCCCCACCCCCGGAAGGTGCTGAAGGAGCAGGACTACATGCCTGAGTGGGCATCCTAAACGGTTAGGGTGCTGCTGACGGACGGGGCGGAGTTGGATGGAGAGAGGAGGAACTTCCGGTGCGACCCTCGGCCCAATTTCCGGTGTCCAGCGGCCTCTTCCCAGGCACCCTGGGCTTGTCTCGAGGACGCTGCGGACGGCGGGGTTGTGCGGACGTTTCTGGTAAAGGTGCCTTTGGCGAGGACGGCGTGCGGAGCAGGGGTGAGGAGCCTCTCTGGGACGAGCGACCACCCGCCCACGCGGAGGCTGCATTTCTTTATAAGGGATTGGGAGACACACCGGTTGTGTCCCTAGACCGCTCCCTCCTAGGCCTCGGACTAACCCCCGCGCGCGTTCCGTAAGGACGGCCCTACCCCTTCGGGCGGGGGCGGGACCACGCGTGCGCGCTGCGCTGTTCCCGGCACTTAGTCCGGGTCGCGAGGTCGTGGGGCAGTCCGTCGCCCTGGGGCACATCGCGAGTATGGTGTGGTAGCCGTTCTTCACAACGTGCCCCTGAATTGTATTTCGAAGCTAGCGTCCCTTCGGTCAGTCTAGCCAGGTCCTGGATTTTGCACTGGGGGACCAGTCAGGAGGGGCTTTTCCATCCAAGAGATGGAGGGAATCGCAGTTATTAGTGCTGATAGACCCTTATTCTTGGAATCCTTCCAGTTAGTGACCGGGATTCATGAGTTAATTCACGGGTCTGTATTGAGCCGTCTGTAGTGCAGCGGAAAAGGAACTCAGCCCCTTTCCTCACAGACCTTAACAGTTTGGACCGAGTGATAAGTGAGATAACAGGAGCCCGCTGGGAGCCCTTGGCACAGCCCTGGGAGAGGAGTCGGACCCAGGACTGCCGGAGGAAACGATGCCAGTCTGAGACCTGTGTACTGCAGGAGTTGGCCAGGGAAAAGGACGTAGGGGACCACGGGTGGAAGAAGTCAGGGAACAAAAGTGGCTCCAGACAAAAGTCCAGCGATGAGGGAGGTAAAATGTAGGCCTTGTGGCCGACCTCAGTGCGGGGGAACTATGATGTGGGAGTAGACAAGGAAGCTGGAGAGGTAAACCAGGCCTCTGCGCACCAGTGTTTATTGTTCAGACTTTATCCTGAGGGCCGGGCAGATCAACTGGAAGATTAAGTGGATAGTGACTGTTTAATAGTATCTTTATTGAATGCATACAGTGGCTCCAGACTTTTCTACTGGAAGTACAGAGGGAAGAAAAGAGAATTCGTAATCCCTGGGTGGGGGTGGGAGGGCAGCTATGAGGCGTATTCTGAGAAGCCACAACCTCCCAGTAGAAAATTGTTGATTGAAGTCTGGTTTAAATATTTATACAAGATTTGAATGGTATACCAAAGTGTAAAATATTTATATGGTATAAAATATTTTTTCAAATGTTCAAGTTATTCTAATGCTTTACAAGCTTGCCTCACATGTATCCTGTGATTTTTGTACTTCTTGATACATCCATTATGTACCCTCCCCTCCCCCAGATTCACAACCCAGCCTTTCTATGTGAGGAACACTGTTCACAGTACATGTATTACTTTCTTTAATTGCCCCTTCAACCATTACAGGTGGGTGTAATCTTTCTACTTAAGCAGTGGTAGAAACTGAGGCTGAGAGGTTAAGAAAATTGCCCAAGTTCACACAGCTAGTGAGCTGATATTTAAACCTTCACTGCATTACTTCGCTTCAGGGAATGGATTTGGGGTGGAGATAAGGAGAAGATATGAAGCAGAGACTACATTTAGGAAGTTGTTGAAAGAGGCTAGATGAGAGGCGATTTCAAAACTAAGATAGTTTGAGTAACGATGAAGAAAAGCAAGTAGATTCAAAGAAGCAGAACTGATCTGGCTGCATCCAGGTTACTGGGGTTGCCATTCACTCACTCACAAGGATTGTAGGAAAAAGAGCAGCTGTGAGGGTAACAGGATTGAGATGCACCACGATATTCAAAGGGAGCTGGCCTTCTGAAGTATCTTGCAGAGTTCCTTTTGGCCTGAGAGAGAATTTACTTTTCTTCTTTGCATTGAATATGTGCCTTTCATTCATTGGTTATGACTTTCCAAGGTATGTCCCCTATAACCTGTTCAAACTATGGGAGATGGTGGGACATGGACCCAAGATAAACAAAAAAACCCCACGGGACTGCTTCTGAAGCCTTTACAATTCTTTTGGAGGCCACACATATATTTTACAGTTATATTTTAGCAAACACTAACTCATAGTTCAAGTAACAAGTATGACCAAGGTTCAGAGGGGGTCATGGCATAGGAGGTCAAGGCCTATCCCGGGACGAACTGAGGAGGAATATTTTGAGGTTTGAGTGGGGCACCTCAGCGTTTTTCTTCTAGGCCTGAGTCAATCATTGTCAAATACGTAATGCTCCAGAGAGAGCATTTTAGAGTTTAAAAGGCCTGTTCTGTGGAACCGATGAAAGCAAAAACATAGGCTTTTTAAATACTGTGGTTAACACTAAGCCTATGTGGATGCTTCTGCAAGGATTAAAATGGTCAGTATTTATTATGACCATCTGCTGGCTCTAGTTGTACAGGTATTTTTTTTTTAACAATACAATTCTTTTGTTGTTTATCTGGTCTTGTTTATATTTTATTAAGTATTATATGTCTCCCATAAAAGGTGAGTTTTAAGAAGCAACTTTAGGTTCCTCTGTGTATAAAAAAGTGAATGTTTTGTCTTTATTTTGTGTAGCCTTACTTTTTGTGCTGCAGTGTATTTTAAATTAAAGAATCCTTTAATTATTATGCATCCAAATGGAATAGGAACAGTCAGGTCTTTTGACTGGCAGTTTGCTCTGACAGACAGGTTATAGTTGGTGCTGTTGTTGATTTAATTCTCCATTTTCTGTCACAATCAAGTTCAGAAGCAGAATAATGTATAAGACTGTTATAAAAAGACAAATTTACAGTTAATGTTGATTAGCCTGAACTGTTAATATTTTTTTTTCTCTTTTTGTGTGTCTCTGAGCACCTTTTTTTTTTTTTTTTTTTTTTAAACCCCAGAGATACTTATTAAAAGACGGAACCAGGGATTTATTTAAAATCAAAATACTTTAGGGGCGCCTAGGTGGCTCAGTTGGTTAAGTCTGACTTCAGCTCAGGTGGTGATCTCGCGGTTCTTGGGTTCGAGCCCTGCTTCAATTTCTGTGCTGATAGCTCAGAGCCTGGAGCCGGTTTCGGATTCTGTGCCTCCCTCTCTCTCTCTCTGCCCCTCCCCAGCTCATGCTCTGTCTCTGTCTCAAAAATAAATAAACTATTAAAAAATATAAAAGTAAAATCAAAATACTTTGAGGATGAGGGTTGTTATGCTGAGTTTACAATAATTGTCTGAACTACTTTAGTATTTTATAGCTGTATTAAATATATAAGGAATGATTAAATTATAAACAGACTAATTTTTATTGTGTAATATGTCATCTACACAAGAGATGTCAAACATACTTGTAAGTTTTAAAGAGCTATAATAAAATTGAAAACACGCACTTACTCACCATCTAGGTCAAGGCTCTAGAGGCTCCCTTTGCGCTCCTAGTTTGCGTCTCCTCTCCTCTCCCCTCTCCGTCCCCTGAAGAAATCACTCTCCCAGTTGATGCGATAATCATTCCCTTGCTTATCTTTACACCTTTGTTTGCATACCTATTTCTGAATGCTAATGTATGAAACCATACTGAAGATGCTCTTTTGTGACTTGCTTCTTGTACTCTGTGGTAAATTTCCAAGAGTTAACTAGGATGATCTGTGTAACTGTGGTTCATTCATTTCCAGCGCTTATATTCTGTGTATGAATATACCACGATTTCTTTGCCCATTCTGCTATTGATAGATGTTTGTATTGTTTGTATCCAGTTTCTGGCTCCTAACAAACAGTGCTGCTATAGACATTTTTGTTCAAGTCTAATGGTGCAGGAGGAGAGAATCTCTCCAGGATGTAATACCTGGGAGTGGAATTGTTTGCTGGTAGAGAATGGTGATTCCAAACTGGTTTCCAAAATGTTTATACTGGTTTATTTGCTCACTAGCAGTATGTGGGAGTTCCTGTTGAAAATCTTTTCATGTCTTCAGACTTTAAAACTTTGCCAATCTCTTGTTTGCAGTGATCTCATTCTGCCTTAAATTTGCATTTCCCTGATTACAGGTGAGGTTTTAACATCTTCGTTTGTTTGCTATTCAGATTTGCTCTTTTGTAAAAGCTATATTGAGATTCTATGCCATTTTTCTGTTAGGTTGTTTGTCTTAATATTTGCAGTTTATATTTTCTGGATTCCAGTCCTTTCTCACATGTGTTGGAAATTTGTTTTTCACTCTGTATATTATTACTCTCTTTCCAGTACTTTTAAAAACTCTCTTTTCCAGTAATTGAATTGATCTGCTTTTTCCTTTATGGTCTGTGCTTTTTATATCTTAAAAAAGCCTTTCCTATCCTCAAGTCATGAAGATATTCTCCTATCTAAAAGTTTCACAGGTCTGTGGTTGTTTATTCTACCTGGGAAAAAATTGTGTGTGGTATAATATGGGAGTGCAATTTAATTTTCTCTCCTGTAGATATTCAATTGTTCTAACACCTCATTCTTTCTTCACTAATCTGAAATTACCTCTTTCGTATCAGGTTTCTACACATGGGGTGGGGAGTCTTTTTCTGGATTCTCTCTTCTGTCCCAGGGATCAGTTTGTCTTTGTTATGTGCTAATACCACAAGATCTTAATTAATTACAAGACCACATTAATCAAATCCAGATATTAGGTAAAGCAGGGTCCCACCCTCTTTTTCTTCTTCAGTCTTGACTGAAGTATCTTGGCTATCTTGGGCCATTTGCAGGATGTATAGCTTTGAGAATCAGCTTATCAAGTTCTGTAAAACACCTTTTGAGATAATGATTCAAATTGCACTGAGTCTATAGATCATTATAGAGAAACCTAACATCTTTACAATTGGGTGTTCTAATCCATGAAGATGGTATCTCTGTATATTTAAGTCTTCTTTGTGTCTTTCATTGAAGTTTTAAAATGGAACTAGAGGGTATTATGCTGAGCGAAATAAGTCAGGCAGAGAAGGACAAATATCATACGTTTGCACATGTAGGTGGATTAGGAGGAAGTTAACGGAGGATGAAGCTGGAGAAGAAGGGGAAAAATAGTTGGGGAGAGGGAGGGAGGCAAACCATGAGAGACTCTTGAATGCTGAGAACAAACTGAGGGCTGAGGTGGGGTGGGGGAGAGGGGAAGGGGGGTGATGGGTATGGAGGAGGGCGCTTGTTGGGATGAGTACTGGGTGTTACATGTAGACCGACTTGACAATAAACTATTAAAAATTTTTAAATAAATAAAATTTTGTCATAAAAATGTTGACATCTTTCATTAGACTTTTTCTGGTAACCTAACATTTTATGATACTTCTGCAAGTAATATTTTTAAGTTAGTTTTCTAATTATTTGTTGGTGACATAGAAATGATAGTGATTTTTAATATTAATTACTATACTTTCCTACTATTTTAGAATCTTGAATTTTTGTATATACAATCATATCTGAATAATAAGTTTGCTCTTTTCCAATCCTTGTACCTTGTTTTTCTTGCCTTAACTGCACTATCTAGGGTATTATTTACACTGTTGAGTGGAAGTGGTGGTAGTAGCATCTTGTGGTATTCCTATCTCAAAGAAAATGTTTCCAATGTATTACTAGTAAGCAAATCTAATGTTGGCTCTTGGCTTTTTGTAGTTAGTCTTTATCAGCTAAAAGAAGTTCCCTTCCATTTTTATGTTGCTTAGAGTATTTTAGCAACTTTTTTGCATGAATTGACATGATCAGACATTATTTTATTTTTTTCATCTATTAATGTGATAAGCAACAGGAATTAGTTTTCTAATTTTAACCAACCCAATAGTAGGATAAACCCAACTTGATCGTGAGGTTTTTTATATATTATTAGGTTGATAGTTACTTTCAGCACATTGAAAATCTTATTCCAATGTGTTTTGTCTGTCATTGCGTCAAGTGTGAAGTCAGCTCTTAGTCTGCTGCACCTTTGAAAGTAATGTGTCTTTTCCCTTGGCTTCAGTGTACAGTGGTTTAGGTACGGACTTCTCTTTATTTAGTTTGCTGGAATGCTTTGGGCTGAATCTGTACATTGGTAGTTCTTTGTGCTTTTTTGCACAGATTTTTAGTCTTGTTGTTTATTCTTTAAATAAACACATAGGCATATCCAGTGATTGATAATTACGTTAGCACGGGAGTTCCTGTGGGACTGCTCTTAAACTGTTGTTTCTGGAGGTTCTTCCTTCTGGTCCTTGTTTCTGTAGGCTACTTGCTCATTATGCTTAGAAGTTGATTTTATTTTATTTAGGGGATTTCTCTGTTGTTTGGGCTAAAAGTAAGATGTGAGGAAGTTTTGCATTTGTTTTAGCCAGGCACCTGCTAGTCAAGGTCATTCTAATTAAAATCTTTAAGGTTCTCTGAGGACTTGTCTTAGATAATGTAAGATTAGTCTGCAGACTGGGTCCAGGGCTGGCTTAGGACTGGCTTATCGTTCTACCTTCCCTGTGGCACTTTCTTCCTTTCATTCTCTGGGCAGCTGATTTTCTTGTAGCCCAAGGAGACAATGTAGGGTGGAGTGCCAGTGATGGCTTACTTCTGGCTCATCCTTACATGAAGATTGCTTTTAGATTGAGAGGGTCTATCTCTTCAGGTGGGTTCTGAGTTTTATCTTTTATTCCCTGAAGGGGCCAAGCGAGGGGGTAATCAAGGTAACCTAGTGTGGGCAGATGCTCTTAAGGCCAAAACGATGTTTTGCCCATCTCCTGGTTTCTTGGTTTTATTCAGACCTAAGAATTCCTTATTTTTTTCCTTGCTTCTTGAAGCTTTACACACATAAACACACACACACACACACACATATATAGATATACGTATATATGTGTATGTACATATACACTCTTGAATAACACAGGTTTGAACTGTGCTGGTCCACTTACATGGAATTTTTTTCAATAAATACAGTATAATGTAAATGTATTTTCTATATGATTTTCTTTAAACATTTTTTGTGTATTTTTGAGAGAGAGCACACACATACATGTCCAAGCAGGGCGGGGGTGGTGGGGGAGGGAGGGAGAAGCAGAAAGAGAAGAGAGAGAAAATCTTAAGCGGGCTCCACACTCAGCATGAAGCCTGACACAAGGCTCAATCTCACAAACCATGAGATCATGATGTAAGCTGAAATCAAGAGTCAGATGCTTAACAGACTGAACCACCCAGCCACCCCCCCCCCATGATTTTTCTTAATAACATTTTCTTTTCTTTAGTTTACTTGGTTGTAAAAATACAGCATGTGATATATACAACATACAAAATATGTGTTAATCCAACTGTTTATGTTGTCAGTAAGGTTTCCAGTCAACAGTAGGCTATTAGTAGTTAAGTTTTGGGGGTATCAAAATTATACCTGGATTTCCGACTGTGCAGGGATCAGCATCCTTAACTCCCAGGTTGCTCAAGGGTCATGTGTGTGTATTTTAATCTAGTATTGTTAGGTTTCATTTGAAGTGTTAATCTGGTTACTTAGCCAGCTTTGTTATTAGAAGCCCAAGTCCAAGAATAACTTTTTAAGAAGAAGCATGACAGAGTTTATTCATCCACAAATATGTATTTACTTTTCAAAGTAGGCAGTGTAGGAGACTACAGGTTTCTGCCATTGCTCAAGAAATATTTGGACCTCTTTGGAATTGGTTTCAGAGCCAGTAGCATGTTCTTTTAAATGTCTTTATTGGCTTTATATCCTTTAAAGATGAAACTTGGGCTTACTATAGGATCCAGCAGTCACACTCCTAGGTATTTACCTAAATGAATTGAAAACTTACATTAACACAAAAACCTGTACATGAACGTTTATAACTGCTTTATTCATGATCACTGAAAACTGGATATACCAAGGTGAAATTCAGCAGGAGAATGGATAAACTGTGCTATATTCACATTTATGGGACGCTATTCAGTAACGAGGAATGAACTATATTGATTCTGGCAAAGACATGGATGGATCCGAAATGCATTTTGTTAAGTAAAAGAAGCCCACCCAAAAGGCTGCGTGGTATATGATTGTATTCATATGACATTATGAAAAAGATAGAACCAGAGAAAACATCAGTGGTTGCCAGGCGTTATTGGAGGGGAGAACAGTTGACTACAAAGGAGTGCAACAGGGGAATTTTTAGGGTGATATCTTTGATACTTGATTGTATGTGTAAAATATTTTATTACAAAAACAAAAAATGGAAGGAAAATGAATATGCTTGAAAAAACTAAAAATGAAGTCCAATCCTCTTTTCTTTAGCTTCCCCCCCCCTTTTTTTTTTTTGAGGTAGCTCAGTTTTATTTTATTTTATTTTTTTATAGTTTATTGTCAAGTTGGTTCACATATAACACCCAGTCCCTTTCTTATTTCTTAAAGTTTTTAAATTTATTTTGAGAGAGAATGTGAGTGGTAATGGGGTAGAGAAAGAGAAAGAGAGAATCCGAAGCAGGCTCCTTGCCACCAGTGCACAGCCTGATGTGGGACTCGAACCCAAGAATTGTGAGATCATGACCTGAGCCAAAACCAAGAGTCAGACGCTCAACTAAGTGAGCCACCCAGGTGCCCCTCCACCCTGTTATTTTGAAAGCATTCATCTATTTTATACCCCTCTGAATAAATGATGTAGTTCATAATAAACAAATTTTAAAGGGGAAAATACCCAGAAGGATAGTTGGATGTGGTTAAGGTAAGGAAAACATCTCCTGACTAAAATTACCAAAAAAACCCTTGCAGTTTCCTCTTCAGTGATCTGCAAATACTGGTAGCTCCTTGACCACATTTGCCATAGCAGAATATAATGGTGGAGATGGGAGATTAGAATATTTTCATTTTATATAACACAAGATGAAAAAGATTTTGCCAATGATTTAGGGCTTCCATCCACCCATCCTCAGAGTACATTTGCTCATATTTAAAAATAAATAAATTATTCCACCAAAAAGCTAATGTAAGAAATCTGAAAATAAATAGTAACTTCTCTTTTAGCATTCCCCTTCCTATGGTTTTAATTAAAGATTTAAACAAACAAACACCTAACCATTTTAAAAGTCTCTGGATCAAATTTTGAATTTTTGATTTTTAAAAACACATTTTCTTTCAGAAGAGAAGCAGCTTCACACTAAGCAGTATCTTTCTGGATATGAATGATATTTTTGAAGACTTACCAGTTTTTAATTGTCCATTGTTTCCTAAACTGTATTTTTAATTTCATTTGCTCTCTCCTAGGGAATGAAAGATGGCAGCACGCCGTGCTTTAAAAGCTGTTTTGGTGGATCTCAGTGGCACACTTCACATTGAAGATGCAGCTGTGCCAGGCGCACAGGAAGCTCTTAAAAGGCAAGCTATTCTCCAGGTTCAGCTGACAAATATGTTTGTAAGTGCCATTTTACCAAGGCAGATCATTAGCTAAATGGATGGCCGTAAGATGGCATATTACCAGCTTACCATATATACAGGAACTGCCTTGGGTTTAGCTAGAAGATGTATGCCCTGTAATATACTCCAAACACTGTGTGTACACTGTGTTCTAAACCTTTATTAGGTTTGGCCTTTTGATCTAGTCTTTTTGTTCTTTGTGTGTGTGTGTGTGTGTGTGTGTGTGTGTGTGTGTGTCTTCATCTAAGTCAGCAATGTAAATTTGGGAATGAAAACTCAGGATTCTATAGTGTGGAATAAGTAGCATTGGAAAAATCACAAATGAATCCTGGAATCACAAAATGAAATCCACGCACATACACAGAGGCATAGTTCTGCCTACTCCCCCTTCACCCAGGACCTAGCATTGAGTGTACAACTGCTCAAGTAACATTTAATTAAGAGAATTGAAGTTTTATATTTATTTTCATCAACTAATTTAATGCTTTTGAAGGTTAGAGACTATCTTCTATTTCTTATGTATCAACCATAATATTTAACACAAGTCTAGATACAAATTGAGGATATGGTAAAAGCTTGTTAGAGTGAACTGAATGTGAATGTTTGCTTATGAGTTCTGAAAAAAATACTCATCCAAATGACAGAACTAATGATGCTAAGTACCTTCATTTTAAAATAATTTAGGGAAGTTTTCAAAAATCAGCAGTACTTAGCATGTGGTGCTTATCATTTTCCAACCTTAAAATATTCCAGAATGTGCTATTACTCAGGAAATCTAGTGACTAGTGTCACAGTGCCAGGTATTAGAGCAAAAGATTGACATGGACTTTGTACTCTCAAGGAGCTTCTTTTCCATCTGGGGAATCACCAGACACGAAGAGCCTGCATATTTGCTAGGCTGCAGTTGGAATCTATCAGTTTAGTTAAAATCATGATGTTCATTATACGTGGACAACATGTTCAAAGCCAAGAGCTTTTACTGCTATAATGATGAGCTTTCTACTCTGGATTGAAAGGAAAATCTTTTTATTTCTGGTGAACAATGAGTGACATGTCTAAGTAGATCAGTAAACTACCGGTCTGGGGAAACAAGAGTCTACAAATTGGCCTCTTACTTGCACTGGGTGTTTCCATCCCAAAGAAATCACTATACTGTTATTGCTAGGTTTGGTTTGTTTGTGTGTTTGTTTCTTTCTCTCTCTCTCTCTCTCTCTCTTTTAATTTGAGAGGGAGCGGGCAGACGAGCTGGGGAGAGAGGTAGGGGGAGAAAGAGAATCCCACGCAGTTTTCATGTTTAATCCCATGACCCTGGGATCATGACCTGAGCCAAAATCGAGAGTCAGACACTCGACTGAGCCACCTAGGTGTCCCTAGTTTTGGTTTCTTTGGAAACAAACAGACTAAGGAAAGTTGAAGGACTGGTAAAAAGTTTTTTAAAAATCCTCATTAAAAGTGATGTGGTAATTTCAGTACTTTTGTACGTGTTCATTTTTAATTATGTTGATAATAGTTATGTTGAAGTAATCAGTTTCTTTTGAGAGATAAAATTTAATATGTTTTTCAGAAAAGCTATCACACAGATATTATACAGAGAATCATGATTACAGTGAACCATTTAATCATGCAAATTTATTTAATATTCTTTGGGTGAATATTTAAAAATATTTTTTCTAATTTATATGCTTTTAAATTGTGGTTAGTGCTGGGGTGCCTGGGTGGCTCCGTTGGTTGAGTGTCCGACTTCAGCTCAGGTCATGATCTCATGGTTCGTGGGTTCGAGCCTGCTTCAGATTCTGTGTCTCCCTTTCTCTCTGCCCTTTCCCCACTTGTGCTCTGTGTCTCTCAAAAATAAAGATTAAAAACATTTTTTAAAATAGTGGTTAGTGTTATTACATTTTATGTCTATTCAAGATAGGCACGAAATAAAAACAACAGGGTATTAATATAAAATTTTAAATTATGACTAAGTTAAAAATATTTTTAGATTTTAGATTAAAATATTGTAGAACTCTGGCACCTGGGTGGCTCTGTCAGTTAAGGGTCTGATTCTTGGTTTCAGCTCAGGTCATGATCTCAGTTTATGAGTTCAAGTTCCATGTTGAGCTCCATGCTAATGGTACAGAGCCTGCTTGGGATTCTCTCTTTCTCTCTCTTTCTCAAAATAAATAAATAAACTTTAAAAATAAAATAAAACACTGTAGGACCAAGAAAATAATTTTTATTTTTAAAGAAAGCTAGACTATCATGAATTCTCTCTCTGGTACCTGATTGCCAGTTTAGGTTCCCAAAGCAGATCATGGAATCAAAACAATCCTGTATGTAATGTAGATAGTTCACGGGGAAAACACATTTCAGTCTGTAAAATTGGAATGTGTCTTTGAGCATTCTAGATAGTTTCTGTTTATTAACTTAGTAACACATGGAGGCCTAGCCAGTCTCTCACTAGGAAGAAGGAAAAACCATCCTGAGGTGTTCGCTATTCTCTTAGTGTGGGTCAGAAGCTGTACCATACAGAACATGGATCGGAGTTCCGTCTTGTCTCAGCTCTGCTGCCGCCCAGCTGTGCAAAGCTGAGCAGTCACTGAGCTCCTGCTGGCCTCTGTTGTCCTGTCTTTGAGAGCAATTTGCACTGGTAGATAATCCCTATGGTAACTTCATCTCTCATAATCTGAGAGTATGGTGGTTACGGAGCTTTGTGTTTTTTTCACTTACTTACTAAAACCCTGCGGTAAAACTTAGTTATTGAAGGCCCTCAAAAAGGTAAACATAGCTTTTACAATTTGACTTTGCAGCCTTTGGAGGTAAAGTGGTTCATGGAGTGTGGATGATTTGTAAGACTCTGGCGAGGGGGGCGCCTGCGGGGCTCAGTCCGTTGGGTGTCCAACTCTTGATTTTGGCTCAGGTCATGATTCCAAACATTGTGTGATCGAGCCCCTGATCAGGCTCTGTGCTGAGCATAGAGCCTGCTTAAGTTTCTCTCTCTCTCTCTCTCTCTCTCTCTCTCTCCCCCCCCCCTTTCCCCCCTCTTCCTCCTCCCCCCACCACCACCCCCCGTGCCTCTCATGGATCATGTTCTCTCTCAAAAAAAAATATATGGGTAGATTACAGAAAAACTTATTAGCCATAAAAACATTTACTTGGTGACTTACCATTCATTTTATGACCTTTGGCAAGTGCTACCAAGCTGGGTGGTTTGGGGCTAGAATGTAAAAGCTGCCTATTGACATCGGAATTTTACTTTCCCAGGTTACGTGGTACTTCTGTAATGGTTAGGTTTGTGACCAATACAACCAAAGAGAGCAAGCAAGACCTATTGGAAAGGTTGAAAAGATTGGAGTTTGATATCTCTGAAGATGAAATATTCACCTCTCTGACTGCAGCCAGAAATTTAGTAGAGCAGAAACAGGTTCGACCCATGCTGCTAGTAGATGATCGGGCACTACCTGATTTCAAAGGTACAGGAAATTTGGAAAGATACAGAAGTTGGTTCTTCATTGCTTATAAGTCAGTCTTAAAACTGGACTTTTACAAATTTTTTTTTCAGGCTTCCTCTGATTATTATTGAAATGGTCAAAAGTTTGAATCTAAATTCATGTTTCTCAAACCTCTTTTGGCATTCTCCACAACATGCACACAATATATAGTAACCCAGTACATCTGTGTTTGTGCTTGTGTATGTTAAACAGTGCTTACTCTTACTCTATGAGATGTCCTTTGTTTCCTATTTGGTTTACTTACTTGGTTGTTTGAATTTGATGCTGCTTAGAACCCTCCAAATTAGTTTTACAATTTGCTAAATGGATCATGTCCCACAGTTTGAAAAAACACAGGTCAAAATCACTTTGCATATTATAATCCTCAATCCAGGAGCCACTGTATTCATTTTATTAAATGAGATAAACCCAAGATCTACTTACTTAAAAATAGATATTGGAATCTTACATTTTATTTCAATTTGTGTTAATTGAATTAATCTGATTCCACTTATAAATGATTAATTATGGAGAGTTATGTTTATGGTGGATGTGGCTTTTGAGACTGATGAATAAATCTTAATGTTGTGAATAAATAGATCTCATTCTGTATAGTGAAGTTTTTAGAAGATTAAACTTTTTTCTTTGGAAAAATTAACAGACTGGGAAAATATCCTGGTTTTATGAAGCCTTGGCACATTACTTCTTTTTATACATGATACTCAGAGTGAAATGACACAGTAGAGAAAAATGGATATAAATACCTCATTATAAAACCATATGATGGCTTTACAAAGAACAATTAGGGAAACTCAGCATGAATATATAGTAGGCAAAATCTCAAAACTTGTCCTATCAGGAGATAGACCAGTGTATCAAACAATTAATATTTGTAAGAAACAGAAGCCAACTTTGGCTGGATTAAACAGCAAATACATTTATTGGGGTGCCTGGGTGGCTTAGTTGGTTAATTGTCCAACTTTTGATTTCGGCTCAGGTCATGATCTCATGGTTCATGAGTTACAGCCCTGCACTGGGTTCTGCGCTGACAGCCTGGAGCCTGCTTGGGATTCTCCCTCTCTGTGTCTCTCAAAATACATAAATAGACATTTAAAAAAATACATTTATTAAAAGGATCTGAATGCTAACAGGAATAAAAATGGTACACCTTCTATGAGAGCAATTTGACAATAGCTAGCAAAATTGCATAGGAGGCAGAATTGCCACTTGTAGGAATCTGTCCCTAAAAGATAGTTACAGAAATACACAATGACCTACAATCAAAGTTGTTCACTTTGGCCTTATTTGAAATAAAAGATTGGAAACAACCCAAATGTTCATTTAGAAGGGACTCATTGGTTAAACTTATGTCCACAAAAAATGGAATGCTTTGTAGCTAAAACATAAGTAAAGGCAAATACTATCTCCTAATAAGGAGTGGTCTTCATAGGATATATTAAGTGAAAAAAGTAAGGTATAGAAAACATTACATATTTTCTGTGTAAGAAAATGAGAGAGAAACGGATATATATGTGTGTGTGTATACATATATATATATATACATCTATATATGTTTCATATTTGTGAAAGGAAGATAAAGAAGAAAAATAGGAAACTAGGAAAACTGGTTATCTAAAGGGGGAGGGAGGGAGAAAGGGATTAAGAGACAAGTGTGCTCTATAAGTATCTTTGACTTTGGAACCACGTAAATATTTTGTGTATTTAAAAGACAATTAAAAAAAAAAGAAGCAGCCAGTCCCTGAAAACTAAGACCAAATTGAAACAAACAAACTTAACTCTGCAATCAAGTTCATTCCCGCTCAGAGAAAAGAATTATTTCAAGTGACTTTAAAATACAGTATTTTTACTGTTCATTCATAGTGGGATAAATTCTAAGGATAAAAGAACTGGAAAGAGGGGCGCCTGGGTGGCTTAGTCGGTTAAGCGTCCGACTTTCGCTTGGGTCATGATCTCGCGGTTCGTGGGTTCGAGCCCCATGTTGGGCTCTGTGCTGACTGCCAGCTCAGAGCCTGGAGCCTCTTTCAGAGTCTGTGTCTCCCTCTCTCCCTGACCCTCCCCTGCTCACACGGTCTCTCTCTCTCTCTCTCTCCTAGAAATAAATAAAAATATTTAAAAAAAAAAAAACTGGAAAGAAATTTTAAACTGCATTCAGTAGTCTTAGTGTTGTTAGTAATGTTGATATTATTATTATTATTTAATGTTTATTTTTGAAAGAGAACAGAAAGTATGATTAGGGGAGGGGCAGAGAGAGCAGGAGACAGAGTCTGAAGCAGGCTCCAGGCTCTGAGCTGTCAGCACAGAACCTGACACGGCACTCAAACTCATGAACTGTGAGATCATGACCTGAGCCAAAGTCAAGATGTTTAACTTACTGAGCCACCCAGGTGTCTCTATTATTATGTTTTTTTAAATTTTATTTATTTTTGAGAAGGAGAGTGGGGAAAGGGCAGAGAGAGAGGGAGAGAGAATCCCAAGCAGGCTCCAGGCTGTCTGCTTAGAGCCCAGTATGGGGCTCTAACTCCCAAACCATGGGATCATGACTTGAGCTGATCCAAGAGTTGGATGCTTAACCTACTGCACCACCCAGGAACCCCCTTTTATTTTTTTTAATGTTTATTTATTTTGAGAGAGAGAGCATGCATGGGGGCAGAGACAGAGGGGAGCGAGAATCAGTGCAAAGCCCAATGGGGGGCTCGAACTTATGAACTGTGAGAAAATGACCTGAGCTGAAATCAAAAGTCAGATGCTTAACTGAGCCACTCAGGCGACCAGATACTGTTATTTTTAAAGCAAAATAGTAATCATGCTAGTATTGGTAGTAAACAAAATTTTATGTGTAAGTGAAAAGGGATACAAATATAAAAACAAATAAGCTATGTATTACTAATTTTGAATTTAAGATATCGTTAACTCCCTTTTTCTTTTAAAAAATACATGTTATTTGGTCTTCCACTGCAAAAGTCTAGAAGCAATGAAAACCAGTGTTCAGATGATGGTGTATTACCATTTCCGAATTATTTAACACTCAGGGCTACTAGTAAGGAGGAAATTGGAAACCTTGGGTATCTGCTCTTTCTATTTCTTCCCTTCACATTGTGGTGGACTTGATGATGCAAATGCTTCAAGATAGGGAGTGAGAGAGGCAAATAGGAATTGGTATATGGATAATCCACAGAACCTTTAATCAGTCTTTTAATAATTGTAATGGTAAATGTACTCCTTTGTTTCTCATATCTGAAATTCTGTTATCAGAATTAAACATGTTTTAATTATAAATTAATATTTGTGGAACTAAAAGTAGATTTGGCATTCAGTGGAAAACTATAGAATGAACCTACATTCCATATTAATCACAAATGTGTTAACCTCAACTGTGTCAATTAGAAAGTCTAATTTCCCTTGCTTCTTAGACTTTCAGTTCCTCATCAGTTGCTATTGATTTGATAGCTCATAGAGAACTCATGACTGTTCTTGTTGATTGTAATCAGCAAAGCTTTTTAAAGTTAGAAATTGTCACTTGTTCGAGAACATTAAGTTACAAGTTTCTGTTGAGATCTTCTAGTTACTGAGTAGCTGTAACACCATGCAAAGGGAATATACAAAAATACTAGGAGACCCTCTTATTTAAGTATTATTTATATTTCGAAAGTACATTGGACACAGTAAGCTCTTAAATTTCAGATTACGGCTAAAGTAAAAATTTGTATTTGATTGACTAAAGCTATTTTATTATAAAATGTATCATTAGTGTTAATTGCATTTTTCTTTTTTTTTTTTTAATTTTTTAATGTTTATTTATTTTTGAGAGACAGAGTAAGAGCTGGGAGAGGTAGAGAGAGAGACACACACACACACAGAATCCGAAGCAGGCTCCAGGCTCTGAGCTGTCCGCACAGAGCCCGATGTGGGGCTCGAACCTATGAACTGTGAGACCATGACCTGAGCCGAAGTTGGATTCTCAACCAACTTAGCCTCCCAGGCCCCCTTTCATTTTCAACACTTACACATTTTTCCTTTCCCAGGAATACAAACAAGCGATCCTAACGCTGTGGTCATAGGATTGGCACCAGAACATTTTCATTATCAAATTCTGAACCAAGCATTCCGGTAAGTCTTCAGCTGTTTATTTTTCATCTGATTACATATTCCTCTCTTTCCTTCCTGAGTCTGTGTCGTGGAAGGTTATAGATATATTTTACTTTCTGGCCACCCAAATTGTTCATGAGGATAGATCTCTTCAAGATCACTTCAAGATCAACATTAAATCACATTTCTTACTATCTTGCATAGTTTTTTAAAAATAATCAATATGTTAAAAAATGATGATCTTTGAGGTTTTTCTGCCTTGTAGAATCAATATCCTTAGGCAGAAATTCATAATAAAATTGCAACTCTGAAGCTAGCAATTTTGTAACGGAACCCAAGTCTATCTGCTGGATGGGAAACAAAACCAATCACTGAGATACAGGTTTGCAGCAAGGAAAGCTTATTCCAGAGGCAGCCAGAGGAGGAGACTAGAGGACAGACCTCAAATCTGTCTCCCCAGAAGGGTAGAGAACAAGTGTTTTATAATCATAGGGGTTGAGATTACATAAATATTGATGAAAAGGGCAGGGAAACCTATATGACTATTCATGAGGAATGATGGAGCATGATCACTGAGCAAATATATATGTAACATGTCCCATGTTCACTTTGGGGTGGAGATCTAACACCAGAATGAGGCAAAATTCAGCCCTTGACATCAGGAGGTTATCTGAGGACGAAGAGAAGAAGGGGCTGTGGGCATGCTCTGAGAGCTGGCATAAACTGAATGGGTCTTGGGCTCATTATCTGGAACCATATCGGATGACCTTGAGTCCAGGCTTCTGCAGAGACAGCTAGTAGATTTGTTAGTGGGATCTGGAAAGACTAAATAGGTGATTAAAGGGGCAACAATTCTCTGAAAAACAAGCTTTAAACTTTGTGCTCATTTTAACTTCGTTAATCCTGTGGGGCAAAGTTTCAGTTTTATCTTCTATTTTCATTCCTGTGACTCTTCACTGACTATGCTATTCTCTGAAGGAAGATACCATCTAGACTAACACTCCAACACAGTACGTGGGATTCTTCCTCCAGTGACAATCTAGGCTACCAAGAAAAGTTGATGCATTTGACCACACTTTGAAAGAAATAATCTGATAAGTGATAATGGTAGTCTGAACTGGGATGGTGGCAATAGAAATGAAGAAGCAGGTTTAGGTAGTGTTGACATGACTTGATGGATGGTTGGGTCAAGGAAAATGTCCAGATTTCTAATGTGAGCACATGTGACAGAACACTCCATGTTAGGGCTCAGGAAGTGATAAGTTTAGCTTAGGGCTGTTGGGCCTTTGGGGTATCTAAGTGGAGGTGTTCCAAAGGCTGCCAGTAGAAATGGGAAATGACATGGAAAATGTTATAAACCTTCACTTACGTGTCTATTTTGTTTATGTGAACTTTTCGCTGCTGCTTCAAAAGGAAGACAGCATACTAGTTCTCATACTTCCTAAGATAAATTGGACCGGAATGTACCAGCAAATCTGCTCTAGAGTGAGATCAATTTTTTTCCTTGAATTTTTTTCCTTTTTCACAGATTTTTCGTTTTTCATCTTTTGCTTCTTGTTAAACCATTAAACAGTGTAATTTGCCTTTGAATTTATGATGAGATAAGTAATTCTAAATATTGTATCAGGTTACATTGAACTTGTTTAAAAAGTGTTTTTTTAATAGCTTGGTAAATTTTTGGTATTTATTTACAAAGAATTCCATTAAAATATTACTTTCTGGGATGCCTGGGTGGCTTAGTCGGTTGAGCGTCCGACTTCGGCTCAGGTCATGATCTCACAGTCCGTTGGTTCAGGCCTCACATCAGGCTCTGTGCTGACAGCTCAGAGCCTAGAGTCTGCTTCAGATTCTGTGTCTCCCTCTCTTTCTGTTCCTCCCCTGTTTGCTCTCACTCTCTCTTGCTCGCGTTCTTTCTCTCTCAAAAATAAATAAACATTTAAAACAAAAAAAAATCATTTTCTTACTAGTACAAAGAATCATTGTAACATATACTTGATGTAGAATTCATTTCTTGATGTAGATGTCTAAGAATCAGAATGTTTGTAAGGAAACTTAAAAATTCACTATAGGGTTCACACATCTTGGCACATTTTTTGCTGTTGATCTTGGCAACGGCTGTTCTCATGGACAGTCTTTGTGGCCAAAACTAGCACTTTGGAAACATCCACCTTTTTCCCCTGTATGAGCATTAATTTTAGATCCTCAGTTAATGGAAACGATGACTATTTATGCCCTTTTATTTGTGACTCTCTTAATCACTGTGATGTCAAGCCTTTATTTAAAAGGAACAACCAAACCCACTTTTTATAGTTGCTCATTTACTATAGTTATTTCCTGGAGACCCACTGCTAGGCCAGGTTGCTAGAAGATGTACTTTGGATTATGTAGTATTAAAATTTCTTTTGCTTCACCTACTTCAGTTATCCTCCTTTAGCTTTTTGGCGAGAGGGGCAAGTGGTTATCTGACCTTCTCCTTAAATAGAATTTACAACTCTGCCAAAATCAGTCTTCATTTGAAATGGAGAACTTTGATTTCTTACTTGTGAACTTCTCCCACTACCCTTTACCCATTTCTTTAACCACAGAATTCAAGGCAAAGATATTGATTGATTTTAGCTGGTAATTTGGGAAGGACATATTTAATAGGAAGCTGGGAGGTCTCTGTCTTCGATGAATACTAGACTCAGGGTAATAAAAATGTACGTTGACATAATACTGACTATGTAATTGCTTGGATGCTGTCTAATTAGTACACTTCCCTAACCATATTGATTTTTTTAAACACTATGTTTTAAAGCATTACAGTGCACTTATAGGTCAACTCTAATTTCACAAATGCACTTAACAGCTGGGTGGAGAATTAACAGAAGGATTTCAGGTCTTGCCCTTCTTTGCATATTGATGTCTCCACTGAGACTATGCCTCCCAACCAATGACTACAGCTGTTTGGATTGTGTGTGGCAAATATAGACATCTCAAATGAACCACCGATTAGCTAAATTACTATTCAGGTTGATAATGAGTATAAGCATTGGATTTTAAACCCCGTTGCATAGCTGCCTTGCATAACAGCTTCAGGGGCATATTGCCCTCAGGCAGATACATCAGCCTTCCACATTACACTGCCTCTTATTTACTGTGTTTTGAATGGGTAGTTCCCTGCCCTCTACAAATGCACAGTACAGTCTGTCCACAAACGTGTCTTAAATGTCTGAATGAAATTGAGAACACTGAATTTAAAGAATTGATTTGGGGGAAGGATAGGAACCACTTATAGGGAGTAGATATGATTTGGGTTTGGATTCTGTAAGACATTCAAATCCTAAGAGCCATTGGTGGCCTTACCCTTTTATCTAATACTAAAAGATACAAAGTATAATATAATGAACACTCATATGCCTATCAGCCAGTGTAAGAAATACAAACTATCAATACATTTGATATCCCCTGCATATCCCTCCCCAGTATTATGGCCCAAGACCCAAAAGTAACCAAGGTTATGAATTTTGTGCTTATAATTGTCATATATTTCTTTATACTTATAGCACATACATAGGTATTCCTAGACAGTATGTAGTATTATTTAACGTGTTTTATATGTTACAGTTTCATCCATTTTCTTCCTCTCCTGGTAGTGTTGTATAATTCATCAACACAAATGTCCAAACCTCTGGTTCTTTGATTTTCCCAGCCACAGTATGAGTTTATAGCAAGACTTTTTTTTTTTTTTCATCTTCTGACCTGAGTTAGAAATGCAAAGCTTGAGCATTTTAGTAATGGACCAATTATAATTAAATTTGATGATCTCTATTAGGAGAAAGGCTGCTGGGCAAGCAGCTCACTTAACAACCTAACTTGAACTTAGTGACAAGACTAAAAAAAAAAAAAAAAAAAATCAGCACAAAAGTAATATGTCTTCGTTGTAGAAAAGTTTAAATGTTCAAAAAAGAAAAGAGACTAAATAAATTACCTGTAACCCTGCCGCCTAAAGAGAGCCCCGGTTAACATGTGAGCATGAGCACATAGCTCATTTCTTTCCATGCACATAAATATTTAGATAAAAGTAAGAATGTATAATACTGTGTGGTAACTTGCTTTTGAAAAACCCACGATGTGCGCACCTGAGTGGCTCAGTCTGTTAAGCGTCCAACTTCTGCTCAGGTCATGATGTCAGGGTCCTTGAGTTTGAGCCCCACATCGGGCTTGCTGCTGTCAGCTCAGAGCATGCTTCAGATCCTCTGTCCTCCCTCCCCCCCACCCCAACGCCTCTCTCCTGTTTACACTCTCTCTCTCAAAAATGAATAAACATTAAAAAAATAATAACCCCATGACGTATTGTACTTGTTTTTCTATATCCTTTTTTTTTTTTAATGTTTGTTTATTTTGAGAGAGAGTAAATCTCAGTGCACAGCCCAGTGGAGGGTTCGAGCTCATGAACCATGAGATCATAACCTGAGCTGAGTCAGATGCTTAACCAACTGAGCCACCCAGGCACCCCTGTTTTTCTGTATTCTTAGGTAGTCTTCCAAAATGCGTTTGATTCCCACAGCATATGCCACTTTAAACAGTGCAATAAATTGTGTAGCCGTCTGCTTCCTATTGGTTATTTCCAGGACTTTAAAGTTAGTTTGGAAAAAATGGGAACACATTTTCTAAGCAGTATTTGTGTCCATTCCTTAAGATTGTTTTTGGAAGTATAGTTGCTGGGTCAAAGGAATTTGGGGGAAAATGCAGAGAATAGCTTAACCTAGGAAAAATTAAAGTTTTGTTTTTTCTAAATTAAGAGCAGCTGCCCTGGAGTTTCTAGAGGAGCTTATTAAAATGTCCTGATCACTGGAGATAAGTGACACCACCACTTTCACAGGTAAATGCAGAGATGCAGGCTGCCTAATGATCACGTTTCAAGACTTTGTTAATGACTTCTTTCCTGTAATTGTCGCAAGGTACATGAGTCCCCAAAAAGCCTTAAAGGGGTTTAGAAATTAGGTTTTTTTTGGTTTGGGGGAGGAGAGTCCTATTACCCTGAATGGTTTCTGTTAAACGTTGAATTGCTTTCTTCACCTCATCTCCATAAGAAAGGAAGTAAAACATTTACTCCAGTATATTCCAGTCCTTAGAAGGGGAAGAAAAAAATCAACAATACTGGCCTCACTTATTATTGCATTTGGACAGTAACTCCTGAATTTTTTCTAGGTATTTGGAGCCCTGGATATGAGCAATCCCAAAACGATGTGGCAACAAGGCTTAAAGTAGAAGTATTTCTTTGGGCTTTTTCTGTTTTGAAAGGGCCGATTCCTATGCAGTTTTTTTAAGTCAAAGTCCAGACTATAAAAGTAAAACAGTTTGGAGGTGAGAAATTGTTTGAGACTTATGAACTTGAGTTATGTAAAGCATTTCATTATATATATGCAAGAGGACAACTTCATAATGCTAGTTTGAAAGTAAGAATACAGAATTGAGTGGAATATCAGTCACTAACTACTCTTACTGTTTAATCAATTGGGGAGATTCTTTGATGGTCAAGACAGTTCTTGCTACTCCAATTAAAAGCTTCAGGTGAGTAAATCACATGAATATATTACTAATTTTTTTAATTTGATATATAACAGGCACAGTAACGCCTACAGATTGTCAGTATACAACTCAATAAAATTTTACACATAGAGCTGTGTAACCTTCTTTTGCAGTCAACACTACCTCTTCCTTAAGGTGCCCACCATGATTTTGGTCAGTATTGCCAGTTCTTGATCTTCATATGAATGAAATCAAATAATTGTAGCATATTTATTGGTTTTTGAGATTACCCAGCTTGTTGCATGTAGCAATACTTAGTTTTGTTTTTTCTTTTCTTTTTTTTTTGTTGTTGTTGTTATTGCTGTACAATAGTCCATTGTGTGGGTATTCAACAATTTATTATTTATTCTACCATTAATGACATTTAGATCATTTCCAGTTTGGGCTGTTATGACTAAAGCTGCTACACACATTCTTCTGCATGCCTTTTGGGCAACATATGTGCCTATTTCTCTCAGGTCTGTTATCTAGGAATGAAATTACTGGGTAATAAGGATAAGTACTTGTTTAGATTTAGTAAATATTGCTGAAAGTTTTCCAAAACGATCGTACCAGGTCATAGGTTCCCACTAGCTATCAGTGAGAGTTCTACTTGCTCCCGTTCTCATCAGTGTCTTTCTAGTCTACGTTATTGGAGCTGTTCTGTTTGGTGTGGGTAGTGGTATCTTACTGAGTTTCAGTTTGTATTTCGCATATGAGTAATGTTTTCATATACTTATTGGCCATTGGATGGCTTTTGTGATGTGCCCATTCAAATCTTTTGCCTTTTCTGACTGGATTGTGTTTTTCTCATGGATTTTTAGGAGCTCTTTCTACAAGTCTTTGGTTGGATATATGTACTGCAGCTACCTTAACCCCTGTCTGTGGTTGCCTCTGTTAGTAGTATGAGAATACTACATAGAGAATACTAATCATATGAGGACACAACTTTCTTAAGTTTGATGGAGTCCAATTTGTCAATATTTTCTTCTGTTCTGCTTAAGAAATCTTTGCCTACTACAGAGTAGTAGTAATGAAGTAATGAAGATATTTTCCTGAGTTTTTTTTCTACCAGCTCTACTATTATACTTTTATCAAATAGATCTAGGGTCTATTTTAATTAATTTTTGTGAATTATGTGAGGTAAAAGTTCACTTTTTTCCATACAGATATCCAGCTGTTTCAGCAACATTTATTGCAAAGACCCATTCTTTCTATTCTAGAATAGCAGTGGTGCTTTTGGTCCTTTTGACATAAATTAAGTGACTTTGGATGTGTGGCTCTGTTTCTAGATTCTTTTTCTATTGTCCCATACTGTCTTAATATTCTGGCTTTCTAATAAGTCTTAATATCCAGTAGTGTACATTCTTCAACTTTAACCTTTTTAAAGATTATCTTGGCTATTCTACATCTTTTGAATTTCCAGATAAAGTTTGGAATTAGCTTGTCAATTTCCACAAAAAAGCCCACTGGGAGTGTGATTGGACTCTATTAAATCAATGAACTGGGGTAGAATTTACAGTGATGTCTGAATAATGATGTCTCTTCAAGTCTATGATGATGGAATGTATCTCTACTTACTTAGGTTTTATTTTTACACTTTTCCAGCAGTGTTTTTGCAGTTTTTAGAGTATGGGCCTTAGATGTTTTGTTAAATTAATCCTTGTATTTCTTGTTTTTTGAGGCTGTTATAAATAGCATTTTATTAAATTTCATTTTTAAGTGGTGTTGCTAATACACAGAAGTATAATTGAGGGTTTTTGTTTTTTTTTGTATTTACTGATCCTACATTTACTTGCTAAGAAAATAAGTTATTTGGAGAGTCTTTTGGATTGGATTTTCTACATAGATAATTGTGTCACCTACAAATAATGAGAGTATTACTTCTTCCTTACCAATCTTTATATTCTTATTTCTTTTTTTGCTTTATTCCTCAACTGCAGAACTAAACAGAAGTGGTGACAATAGGTAGCCTACTATGAATGAGACAGTTTCTGTGGCAGTATGACATGGAGATACTGTGAAGGTTTCCGTTAATTGTTAATGAGCTTTCCTTTGATACATTTCATGATTCACTGTTGTTTTAATTTGAGCTTTTGGTAGTTTGTGTTTCTCGGGTCGGTCAGTTGGGTCAGGATTTTGGCGATCGTCAGTGGTTCTCAACCAGGGACACATTTGCTTCCCAGGGGACATTTGGCAATATCTGGAGACATTTTTGGTCGTCACAACCGGGTGTGAGCTGTGCTACTGACATCTAGCTGGTAGAGGCCAGGGATGCCACTAAATGTTCTACAGGTGTATAGGACGGCCCCACAACAGCATTTTTCAGTCCAAGATGTCAGTAGTGCTGAGACTGAAAAGCCCTGATCTACTTCAGCCTCTTCATTTGAAAAGAAACTGAGGCCCACAAACATGAAGTGATTGGCTGTTACCTATTTTAAATAGCATAGATACCACACTTCTGTATTTATGAAGAAAAATAATTGCCATTATTGTCAGACAGATGCTGTGAAAAGGTTTGCATGTGTCATCTCTGTTCCCCTAGAAGGTAGCACTATTCCTTATGTTAAATCAGGACACTCGGATGTACGGGGCTTCATCTATTAATGTATTCAGTAGCCATTTAGTGAGAGGTGCCAAGGTTTGTGTGTGTGTGTGTGTTTTGGAAGTAAGGGATACCATGATGAGTAAAACTGATGGGCATGGTGGGAATTGTATTCTGTTCTAGTGAGGAAGACAGACCAGTCACAGTTGAGTAAGGATTATAAACTCTGGGAAGTGATACAAGGGACAAAGGGTGATGAGAGAAGAGATCGGAGGCAAGGAGGAAGTCCACTTTCCATATGGAGGTTGGAAATGCTTCCTTGTTGTGCTCACATTGAAGCTGAGACCTGGCGAATGAGCAGAAGATAGCCATGTGAAAGTATGGGGAACTGTTTCAGGAGGCAGGAACACTGGGTGTATGGGCTGAAACACAACAGAGTGACAGTTTCTTAAGAAGTGAGAAAAAACGATTGTGTCTGGTGTACAACCATGGATAGGGAAGGTGACTTAAGACTGGAGATGTAGGGGCACCTGGGTGGCTCAGTCAGTTAAGCGTCTGACTTTGGCTCAGGTCATGATCTCACGGGTCGTGGGTTCGAGCCCCGTGTTGGGCTCTGTGCTGACAGCTCAGAGCCTGGAGCCTGCTTCAGATTCTGTGTCTCCCTCTCCCTCTGCCCCTCCCCTGCTCACTCTGTCTCTCTCTCTCTCAGAAATAAATTTAAAAAACATTAAAAAAAAAAAAAAGGCTGGAGATGTAGATGGGAGGTCACACAAGGCAGGGCCTTAGGCTGTGGTGAGGACTTTGGATTTTATACTGTTTGCAGTGAGAAGTTGTTGAGGGCTTCTGAGTGTAGAAGGGATGTGATCTCATCTGTACTTTTTTTTTTTTTTTTTTAAGTTTATTTTGAGAGAGAGAAAGAGAGGGTACGAGAGAGCACATGTGGGTAGGGGAGAGGTGGGTGGGGGAAGAGAGAACAAGAGAGAGAGAGAGAGGATTCCCAAGCAGGCTCTGCACTGTAGTGCAGAGTCCATTGTAGGGCTTGAACATGCAAACCACAAGACCATGACCTGACCCAAAATCAAGAGTAGGACGCTTAACTGACTGAGCCACCCAGGCGCCCCTACGGCCACAGATTTTTAAATCAGGCCTTCCTTATGCCTTTTTCTCCTTGTTTTTTGAACCTCAATAATTTTATAGTTAGATATAGACAGAAAATTCTGATTTCCTGCTGATGCATTCCTTGGGGTAACAAAATTAACCAACCCTTTGTTCCCCTTTCTAGAAAGTATACATGTATTGGGGTGTCTATTTTTGATATTTTTTAAAATGTTTAACTATAAAGATCTTTTCATCTGTGTCCTGGAAAACATTTACCTCTCAGTCCATCCTGAATTTGCCTGGGATCTTCATGATTCGGTAAAGCTCATGTGATGCAGGGAAGGGCGATAGAAGGAGGAAGGACTTCCTTGATAGGTGCCTGTCTTCTCCAGCCCAGTAGAGGACCAGTTCCCATTCAGAGACATGTGGAGGAGCCCAGTTTCAGCCCTTCCAGGGAAGGCACTAAATTACTGCCTGGGAATTAAGTACACACATCAATCAAGCTGATAAGTCTTATCCCCAGTTAATATATAATAAAATATTAATAAAGCTAAATCAAATGAGTTTCTAGTTTAGCTATATAAGTAGAAAGCAATTTTGAGGTCTGTTGCATAAAGAATTCCAGTTCCGTGGTAGAGAAGCAAATAAATGGGATTGGGGGTGGGATGACAAGCGGGGATAGATAAATTACCCATTATTATCTCGCTATCAGCAGTGTTTCTTTAAGGCCGACATAGTGGCCTTATCAGATTTCCTAACCATTGGATTTCAAGATCAGCTTTAAGAAGTAAATTTCTATTAATACTTAGTGAATACATTTAGAGGATCTATCCTGTGCTGTGAACAATTCATAGTAACTAAAAATAAGGTCCTGTAATAGTCCAGTATTGGTTTTTACGTAATAAAATATTTAATCATAAATGTCTGAATTCTGCATCTCGCACAGGAAGGCATTTCTGTGCCCACTGACAAGAATAATTTAGCAGTTTCATAGTTGAGCGCTTAATTACTCATAATTGTGAAGGGTAAGATGTGATGAATTCCTCCTCGATGGACATACTAAATATTTTAACTAAGGAGATGACTTAAAGTAAATTAAGCTAGTGAGATCATTTATTACATTGGTTAAAAGCAGTTGAAGAACTAGATCATGCCCCGCATTCCATTAGATGAGACTACGTGCGTGGCTGTCTCTGCTGTGTCCCTGACTGCAGGCCACACCGTGGGGATGGGTGATGGGTGTTTGGGGAAGGGGGGTTGAGAGGGCGGTACAAAGAGGCTGGTGTGGTTTCTTGGATTGTTTTGCCTGAGCCACTAATGGGACTCCTTAGCTATATGTAGAGTTTGGTTCTCAAACGACTGGGAACACTCTGCCCTTTTGGTTGGCCTGAGTGCATTTGTCCTAAATCAGGACAAAGGAAGGAACTTGGCACTTGTTGGCATGTTCTTCAGGGAAGATGACCTGATTTGCAGAGTAATGTCCCAAGCAGTCAGAGGTAGAACGAAGATGTAAAGGTACAAGCAGAAAGTCCTTGTAAAGTGCTCCCTAAATTTCTGAATTAGAAAGAAACTTACATTTTGGAGTAAAGAGAAATCCAGATATTTCCAGAACGTGTCAGCGCAGCCACAGTTGTGTTGGGTTGGAAGAGGCTCGAGAGCCTCCTGCTTACCGTCAGGGAAGGTTGAAACAACTTGTCTCATTAAGTTAAGCTTCTTCCCTCCAGTGTCTTATTTAGCTTTACTTCTCTTCATTGTCTTTCCCTGGTGATTTGGGTAAAGTGTCTGAAACCACTAAAGGTAAAAGGTTGAAGCAATCCCAAATTTAATAATCTGTCACCTTTCTTGTGCGTATCTGAGTGTAATTCCCAGCAGTTCTCAGCGAGTTCATTAGAAGACAGCAAGTCATTAAAAGTTAATAAGAAACTATTTGTTTCTGTGAGTGTGAATAAAACCACTTTGTGAGTCTGACATTCTTTTCTAGTCATAAAAGCCTTGCTTTTAGCCAGTTTCCATTTTCTCTGTCTCCCTAGGTTACTCCTGGATGGGGCTCCTCTGATTGCAATCCACAAGGCCAGGTATTACAAGAGGAAAGATGGCCTGGCCCTGGGGCCTGGACCCTTCGTAACGGCTCTGGAGTATGCCACAGACACCCAAGCCACAGTAGTGGGAAAACCAGAGAAAATGTTCTTTTTGGAAGCTTTGCGGGGTACTGGCTGTGAACCTGAGGAGGCCGTGATGATAGGAGATGTAAGTGGAAAAGGCCAGATAGTGTCCTGAGCTTACCCATCGTTCTGGGAAGACCCATCTCTGAAGCACTGCTTTGAAACCCATGCAGACTCCGTTACTGCTGTTAGCAGCTGGTAGTAAGTGGGTACCTACCTATAAACAGGCTTGTCCATAGATGCATAGTGATATTTTTCTAAAGAATTGAAATGTTGATTATTTCTGACATATTTCTTTCTATGTCTTTTTGAAGAAAACTACTACACAAATTTCAGTTTCTTTGAATATTATGCAGAGAACAACGTATAGCTAAAGAATTCTACCATTATTGATTTTTTGCCCCTAGTATATGCTTTATGGAAGAGCTTCCCAGTCAGTGTGCCACAAATAGCTATGGATATTGATTGCCTCAGCCCTCTGATTGGTAGGGCTGACCCTGGATGATCGTAGGCTTTAGCCAGTAACCTCTGGCCGAGAGCACCTCGTCAGGTTTCTCCAGTATCCTGGGAAAACATTATTTTCTCTGTGTGCTATGAGGAGGAAAGAGCTAGAAAGCACATCGGCTTGTGGCATGTAGGTGACAAGGATATATTTCAATTTTAAGTAAACGCATTAGGGGCTAGAAGGGACCCTCGAGGTGTCTGTTCCAAATCCCCTCATCTGATATACCGGGACACTGAAGCCCAGAGGTGAAGCCCCATGCCTACACTCCACAGCGAATTAGCGGCCCTGCCAGAGGCAGAACTCCAGGCTCTGGACTTCCTCCAAAACAAACTACGGTCCCTTGCTTTCTTTTTTTTAATGTTTTATTTATTTCTAGGGGAGGGTCAGAGAGAGAGGGAGACACAGAACTTGAAGCAGGCTCCAGGCTCTGAGCTGGCAGTCAGCACAGAGCCGGACACGGGGCTCGAACCCACGAACCGCGAGATCATGACCTAAGCGAAAGTCGGACACTTAACCGACTAAGCCACCCAGGCACCCCTGGTCCCTTGCTTTCTTGACTTGCGATGAGGCAGGTGTATCATGGTCCTTCTCATTTCCTCTTCCACTTCCTTATTCACTCACCTGACCCCAAAGAGGGTGGTCATTAAACTTGATGCTGCTTTGAGAAAACATCTTTTCAGCCATATCTTTTCCTCTTGGCACACTGGTAGCTGACTTTACTAGGCAGATGTGTGTTTGAAGATGTGAAGATGTCAGAATTCTTTATGCCGGGAGTTTCCGGTATTGGGATAGGGTGGGAGATGGCAAGGGCATGTGAGGGCAGTTCAGCAGCGTGGACAGTTGTCTTTTCCCTGAGAGATGGTGGGTTTTCCCTCCCTTTCCTTGCCCACTTTCCCCACTTCCCTTCTGCCTTCTCTTCCTCTCCCTCATTCCTGCCACTTCACTGTGGCAAGTTTAGATGCAATGGAAGATTTTAAGTTAGACCTTGAATGGAGATTTTGACATTCCAGAACTTGTTTCCAAGGTCTGTTATTGAATATTAATTATTTTTGAGAAAAAACTTTTCTTCAGGCATGGTCTCAATGAGTCCTGTTTGTCTATAAAGTCCCATAAAGACATGAGATGGCAAGGTTGATATTTCTTGGTGTTTCTTCTAGGCCTTGGGTTTTTATTACCTGATGTTTATCCTCATAGTCAGCCAAGCATATTCATTCCTATCTTGGGTAAGAATTGGAAAGAGAGCTCCATTTTCTAACTGATCTGTTAGCCCCAACGGTGGAGATAACAGAGAATCTCAGTATTCTGGTTTGGTTTGAATCCGCCTGGGAGGGACAACTGGCTGGAAAGTAAGGATAGTGCGCTGCATGGGCAGCGGGAAAGCCGTCTCCTGAATCTCGTCCATTCGTTGTCTGCAGGTGGATCATTTGCCTTCAGAGCCACCACATGGATAGAGTGCTTTCCTATGATCTATTTTAAGAGGAGACAGATGTCCATGTGGAAAACGTGAACTATATGGGGCGCCTGCGTGGCTCAGGTGGTTAAGCATCTGACTGTCTATTTCAGGTCAGGTCATGATGTCACAGCTCATGGTATTGAGCCCAACATCGGGCTCTGGGCTGACAGTGCGGAGCCTGCTTGGGATTCTCTCTCTCCCTCTCTCTGCCCCTTCCCCTGCTTATGCTAGCTGCCTCAAAATAAACTTAAAAAAAAAAAAAGAAAACACAAACTATAGATGTGCTCTTTGTTGTTTGGTCACTAGAATTACTGTGTGTGTTGTACACTTTGCACCTCTGCAACACTTCCCTTTCCAAAAGGCGTGCTTCCTCAGATGGTTCCATGTGGATTTCCCCCTTTTCCTTCTTGTATTTGAAGGAGAAAGATGCTGTCACAGTTGGCCATCCCAGCCTAATCAATCAGTCAATTGGTAGGGTTTTGTTGTCGAGACAATGAACTAAATGCTTTCTTTCTGCTCTTCTAGGATTGCCGGGATGATGTTGGTGGGGCTCAGAATGTCGGCATGCTGGGTATCCTGGTAAAAACTGGTATGTATCTTTTGCATAAGCCTTCTCTAAAACAGATGGTAAAATACACTTGTTTAACGAACAATCTTTGCAGACTTGACAAAGCCCACTGGGCACTTTAATTCTCTTTCTGTCACAAAGCAAACATAAAATGGGCTTTGGATCTCAGGGGAAAAAGTGTGGGAGGGTCCATGCTGCACAAAATTTGGAAGATCAGAAAGAGTGAAGAGGTCATTTTACAGCTTCCCCAGAGATAACTATCATGCCAGGTGACAGTTAGCACTTGTATGATTTTCTGGGTTTACAAATCACCACATTGGAACAGACCAGAGACCACTGATTGTGACGCTCTATGAAGGTATCTTTGTTGTTGTTGTTGCCAGCTAGAAGATGATAAAGTTGGTCTCCTGAGGAACTGGTGGGCCAAGCGATCTGATACTTTATGTTAATGTTTGCATTTTTTAAAAATCACAAAAAAAATTTTTATTTTTCATTTAACTGTTTCAGGGATTATTTTCTCTATACCAAAATTAGAAATGCTGTTTATGGTCCCTCAAAGTAAGTTCAAGGCAAAGCAGCACCTTAATGGGGAGGACTCAGCTAACACAGAATTATGAGTACAGTGGTCCTGCTCCATGTCCTGAGCCCTGGCCGCAGTCCGCACTGACTAGCCGTGCAGGCGCATCTGCCTGGTATCGCATGATGGTCGTGAAACTATTTCACGGAAGAGCTGCAACTTGGAAATTTTTTAGGAAAAGTACATTTCCTCCTGACTGACATTTATTCAAGGAAGTGTGGCAGCAGAAAAAATATATTTTAAATTTAAAACTAGAAGCAGGAAAACCTAGCTACAGCGCCTATGGAATAAGCAGCATTTGTCTGGGCCCCGCGTGAACGAAGAACAGGCTGTCCCAGGGCTGGAGGGAGTCGTCGGGGCCTGGCAGAGGGTGGCACCAGTCACTCCAGTGTTCACATTTCTCAGTCAAAATGATCAGCACCGTCCCAGGAACTTTACTGCCCTTTGATGAAGCAAAACAGAGGCGGTATCAAGATCAAGTCCAGAAGAGTCCTCACACTCATGATCCCTCCCTGTATCTTAATCTTCACATTCCTGCCAGTTACGGTTTTATTTTCTGGTCACTGAGGAAGTCTTCAGATAACTATTTTTCCTCTTGTGTATTAGTCCTGTGAACATTTTGTTTCTTTAGCTCTCATAATTAAGGATTTACACGAAGTATCAAAACCGTCTCATGCCAGGGGCTCATAGGCCCCACTCCCCCGTCCCCTGGCTGGCCTCTGTACCTTCTCCCTTCTTTTCTGACTGCCAGTTGGTTGTGATCGGCCTGTCAGAGTGGCACCAAATTAGTCTTAGAGAAGCCGGCAGTGTAACATGATCAGACTGGAAATGCATAACCAGTAAAGGAGCTGAGTCCAGTGCAGGGAAACGGGCTCGTTTGCAGTGTTCATCTCTGGTCAGAAAAAAGTCCCCAGTGAGTTGTAAAAGCAGACAAAATAGCTGGCTTCCTTGATAAACTTGAACCCTGTGCATTTGAACAACCAGTAGGCCTCCCAGTGTTGAAAATTATGTGAAAATTATTAGATGTTAATCGATTCGATTAGCAGGGCTTCTTGTGGATAGTCTTGAGCAGTTTTGTTTCCCAGTGAGTAGCACGTGGTAGGTCAGGATACGTTTGCCCAGTGGTGTGTTACTAAAGGTCTGTGACTGGTCCTACCCAAAATGTATTTGTTTAGCATGTAAACAATCACCTAGAAAAGATAGGGCCACTCTTTATCTAACATCATCAAAATGGCTTCCTGTATTTTCCCTCCATTCATCATTTATCCAACCAGGAAAGCAGCGAGTGCCACAGTGAATGCGGCAGGCATGAGTGATGGTGGCCTGCTTCATGCACTCAGCCCACATTATTGAGCACCTGCTGTATGCCAGACACAACTTGAGGTGCTGGAACTATCACACCTATGTAAGCCACTGTGTCCATTTGTACTTTGTAGACACCCCCATTGCAGGGCCAGACCGCAGAAGCATTCTGCAAGCCCTTCTCTCCATGGCTAAGAAACTTGACTTTCGCATAATCACCCTTAGCCACTGGATCCAGGAAGCAGTTGCTATGAACAGAAGTTTGTCATTGACTCATGTTTGAGACCAAGTAGAAACATGGCAAGAGTTTATACTTCATGGAATTTAAGCTTGAGAAAAAAGCTAGCAGCAGGGTTTTCTGTGTGGCCCGTGCTATGGACAAGTGCCTTGAGGAAGCTAAGGTGTGCGAGGTAGATCTTCATTACCTCGGTACGTTTGATGCTGGCTCTGTTCTGTAGGAATTTACAGTAAGACAAGGCAGGAAGCATCTTCACAGTGCAGAGGTGCAGAACAGGGGCCCTTTAGGCTTTGTGTTTGCTGGGCAAAGCCTCTTGAAGAGGTCGTTGTAGAAAATGGCAGGAATTGGGGCGCCTGGGTGGCTTAGTCAGTTAAGCGTCCGACTTTCGCTTAGGTCATGATCTCGCGGTTCGTGGGTTCGAGCCCCGCGTCGGGCTCTGTGCTGACTGCCAGCTCAGAGCCTGGAGCCTATTTCAGAGTCTGTATCTCCCTCTCTCTCTGACCCTCCCCTGCTCATGCTGTCTGTCTGTCTCTCTCTCTCTCCTAGAAATAAATTAAAAAAATTTTTAAAAAAAGTGGCAGGAATTGTAGAAAACGGTGGGTCTGTTGTTAGGGGAGCTGGATTTAGGCAGAGAATGCTGGGAAATGTGGAAGGTTGAATGGCAGAGACCATAGAAAAAAGGATGAGAGAGCAAAGCGAAGGGGGGAGTGTGGCGGCAACAAGGCAGCCCCGTGTGGCCGCAGGACACTCGGCCTTGTTCCCCAGGGCCGCAGCTGAAGCAGTGTTCTGCTTTTCCTTCCTCCCTTCCTTTTCATTTTTAAGGAAAAACACTGTGGCATGCTCACCGCGTGCTGGGGCTGGTCGCTGTGCTCAGTGCGGGGAATGAACACACTGGGGGGTGTAACAGACGTGGCCCCTGCGTCAGAGAACCCAATGTTAGGTGTGAGACAGACGTTAAACAGATCAATGTATACTGACAGCTCGTTACACATATTGTGGAGGCAAGGAACAGGGTGCCAGGAGCGAGAACAACAGAGGGGAGCTCTAACTGCCATGGGAATATGGCGTTTGACCTGAAGTATGAGGGAGGCAGTCGGTGAGAAGAATGTTCCAAGCAGAGAGGGTGGCAGGTGTGAAGGTCCTCAAAGAGCCAGGTTCAGTCTAGGACTGCAGTCTTGTGAAAGCAGCACATGCTAAGGTCGCGGAGGGATGCTGGGGCCACATGACAAAGGGCCTGGTGGGCAGCAGTAGGGATTTGGGTTCTTTCTGAAGGGCATTGGGACCCACTAAAGGTGTTTAAAGAGGGATTGTGCAGTATCCGGTTGACATTTGTCAAAGTTCTCTGTGACCACTGTGTGGAAGGGCTCCTCTCTGTGGAAGGCTGTTCAGTTGTGTGTCCTGCATTCCAGTGCCCGGGGAGACGTAGGAAGTGTACCTGCCCTGTGGTGCCCTGCTTGGCAGACCATCCTGCCTGGCCCAGGCCTGTGCACATCTGTCACTTTCTGTCCCCACCCCTAGGCATTCATTTGTTAGGCTCACAGGGTCCCTGTGTGGCAGCACCACATGCTGTTTCCAGTCACCCTCGGGAGCTGACAAGGCCTCTGCCCTGTGGTGTCCTGGCTTTCATTGAAAAGCACGGATTTCATCACCATTCCTTTCTTTAGGGCTAATGGGGAAGAAAATGATTTTATCAGCTGTGGAGAGCTGAAGAAAACCTTAGCTGCCAGGTGACCCTGGCCCTGTGATTGTCCATTGTGAACGACCAGAGTCCTGGGAAAATGTTGGATGTGATATTTCTTTGAATCGCCTCATTGCATCTAATTTTGCAGTGGGAGATGCTTTGGGAGATGTGGAGCCCGATTCTGCAGTACCTGCCAGGGTGGTCCAGTGGTGGCCCGGGTGCTTGTGGGATGTGATAAACGTGGCATCCTAACCGTCACCTTTGCTCTCTGACTTTATTTTCATTTCAGGGAAATATCGAGCAGCAGATGAAGAAAAAATTAATCCACCTCCTTACTTAACTTGTGAGAGCTTCCCTCATGCTGTGGACCACATCCTGCAGCATCTACTATGATCCTTTATGCGAATCAGAAGCAACTGGAAACAAGGCTTTTCGTTGTCTGGAATGAATCCCTCCCCGACTCCACGCCCACATAGATAGACATGGACCAACCCTCCTCTATTGTGCATTAATTAGAAAGAAAGGTATTGAATTGCAGCCAGCCACTTCGCCTTGCCTATCCCTTTTGTTTTATTTTGAAAAAGAAGATGAGACCCAGAGACAGGGAAAGTGGAGATTTTATGTCATTCCGTTTAAAATATTCATCAGGTTAGGCCAGGCTGGGAGGGGGGACCTCCTGCAAGGAGTCACCTTCTCTGCTGTCTCCTCACTGGCGCATTGGGAGTGGGGAGTGTTCAGATTGTGAATACAGTTGAGTGGCATTTTCTAAATTATAAAATAACGTGTCGAAAAGTACGTCAGGCTGTAGTTTTAACATTGAGTTCAACTGTGAAATCCATCACCAGTGCCAAATGGAGTACAAGTCAGAAGAAGCAAAAGAAATTGTCCTTTAACCCAAGTGATCAAGTGAATTTGCTTTAACGGATGTTGAAAACTAGATTATCTACTGTATTATTCCCAGCACGGGTGACTTCTTTTTCTCTTCATTAGCCAGAGATGACTAATTTAAATTTAGAACCTGATTTTAATTTAAAATAATATTTCCATTAATAACCTATTCATTGCAGATACCTATTATACTGTGTAACAGTTGTTTTGGAAATTTTATGTAAAATTAAAACTATCAGTATTTTACAGATGTTTTAATTAGACATTGTTATTAACAGGAACAGTGCAGAAACTAAAATCAAGCCCTTAATGTCTTATAGACCATGCATTTTTGAAGTTAGTGTCCACCAGGGTCCTATTAACTGTACATTTGCAAGATTTCATTATTTTTGCCTCTGACACTATGGGAAAAATCTTTTAGAAGCTATTGGGACAGATTCAAGCTTTTATGTACTTGGTTACTACAGCTGTAAAATGAAATCTCGTCTTGTAGCATGGATTATTCTTTTCATGTTAAGCCCACCAAAATGAAGGGGACTAAGTAGGTAATGATTTTCCTAATGCATTTGCATACTGTGATAATCCTGGGCCTTCGCAATTGTTTTACAGGGCTCTTGGGCATTGAATTATTAGCATGTAATTGTACATCATTGTGGTGTTCACCTTATTGAAGCACACACTGATGTTAATGAGTTTCGGGCTTTGATGCTTGTTTAGAGATCAGCTTGGTCTTGGATGGGAGGGAGCAAATCGAAATAAATGGCAGCTCCCTCTCCTTTCGGTGGTTTGGTGATCACTCTGTTCTTGTTTTTGCAGATGCCTTGACCTAGTACTTCAATGTCCTCGAGTGCAAAGGACACGTGCTAGGCCTGCCACCCCAGATCGGAAGCATGAGTGGAATGGCCAGGAGCGTAGGTTCAGGGGCCTAGCCAGCAGTTAGCTAGGTCTGTGTCTGTGGGCAAGTCACCTAGACTCTCATGCCCCCTTTCCTTGTCTGTGAAATGGAGACCATGCCAGCACCCACCACTTAGGCTTGTTGTGAGGGTTAAATGCATGACCGGCATGTTAAGTATTGAGAGTAGAATCAGGCAGATGCTGAGTGCTGTGTGGTTTTGACTCAGGTGTAGCAGGACTGTCCATGCTGAATAATCTGGTAAGGGTTGATAGACTTCACCTCTATAGTTGGTGCAGTGGGGAAAGTTTTCCCGAGGATTAAAAAAGAGAGACATTCTACTCCATCTAAACCCCCACGCGCACAGACACAGAGAGAGCAGCTCAGCATGCAGGTGGAGCGTGCTGCCCAGAGCCTGAGGTGTGCACTCCGTTCAACCTCGGCCGGGTCCCTGGGTCCCTGGGTCCCTGGGTCAGCGACTCGTTGGCCCAGGCACCATCAAGTGTTTGCTGGTTGCTATGTGCTTAAGTGCCATGCTAAGAAATAAGCAAGTATATAAGACAAGGATTTTGCCCTGAGGAGCCTTACTTGGAGAAGCCAGGGAGAATGTCCAAGCCCTTATTCGTACTCCAGTGGCCCTCCTCTGTGAGGTCTGCCTGACTGCGGGTAGAATGAGGCATTCTCTCCTCCTTGCCCTGCTAGCACTTGTTAGATTATATGTTGGTCCTCACATGGCCCTTCCCTCCAGACAGGACTGTGTCTCATTCTTTACTGTGTCTCCTGCAACACAGGCACTCACATGGTTCCTGAGCCCGGTACAAACTAGCTGTAAATATTATAGGAGTTACATGTGGGAGCGTATAGCTATGAGTAGAGAGGAGAATATAAGTTTCATTTTAGACTCATTGCCCATAGGGGAGGTCCCATTAGACACTTGGAAATAATGGATCTGATGCTCTAGAGACAGGTTAGAGCTAAAGCAAAGCAGCAGACATCACTGATGGGTCAGGAATCAAACAGAGTGACAGATATGGATAAGACCACGTGAGCCTCCAGCCAAGAGTAATGGCTTCCTTCCTCCATTCCAGTTTGGGATCAGTGGTTGTTCATGTGGGATGGAACTGAATTCCTTGGGCACCTACAGTAAAGAATTTTTAAAACTGCACTCATCTATTTCACTAAAATACTCTGCCTTAAACAGCAGAATCCCTTTTTCATATTAGCAGTTGCTTGCATAAAGCCATGTTTGCATTATCAGGTTCCTTTGACAGAAGTCATAAAAACTCTTCTTCAGCATAAATGCATAGGAGCTTTGCTCACCTTCTGTTATGCCAGCCATCAAGGCCTACTACCCCAAAGCATGCTGTCTTTAAGGGACAGCCAGACAGAGGCGTCAGAGCACCAGAAATCATTTGTCATTTACATTAGGTGTTAAAATCAAACAATTTTGAATACCTTACTTTTGTCAATGCTTACTCTCATGTCGTACATATCTCAACTCCTGTTTCACTGGCTAGTGTGCCTGAGAAAACCAAATTACTTAATGCCACTGTGGATTAAGTACAAAGGAAGACAGAACAGAATGTAGCTCCTAATTCCTAAGATGCGTGTCTTCTAGTTGGGAAACAGAAGCGTATAAAAATTTATTGAAATTTCCAAAGGGCTGTGACAAGTTCAAGATATGTTACAGAAGTCCTCTCATAGAAGAGGTCATGTACAGTGAGCTAAGTGCTTTGGAACAATAATCAGCACCCATTTTAAAGAACATTTCGTTGATTCAATAGCGGTGAAAAAAGTACCACAACCATTGGGCTAACACAATAAAACCTATACACAACTACTTAATACAGTAGATCTATGGCTAAGTGGTAAAGGAGAAGAGGGAGGGAGTGATTTTAGATAAAGTAGAGCCCATCTGGGAAGGTTCCTGATGGTGACCCAAACGAAATGTGGGGACAAGACATGAATTCTAAAGGCAGATAGTTAACCTTAGTTGCTGACCTCTGGAGATCAGGGGATCTTAAATGCAGATCGATTACCACTGGTTTTCCTAGGAAGACTGGAAGATGTGGCAAGGTTAGGTCCAAATTTCTAGGTTCAGTGGGAGCTGCTCCATTGCTGGATCATTCAGGTAGTCTCACCCTCTCTGTTAGCTCCCACCTCTTCCTTATCTTACTCCCAGGTAAGTTGTAGTTGGGAAGAGGGGTGGCATCACTTAGTGGCAGCTGTAGGAGTTGAAAGTAGATGCCTGATTGCGAGGTTCTGAGGGAGATGCCTCCAACCATTTACACCCCCCTAATGAGATGTGGAGAAGTCCAAGAGCAGGGGAGACTCAGCACGAATGTTCTAGAATCTCAGGTTCTCCATCCTAAGCTTTGGATCCACTGAGGATCTGTGGCAATGGAAAGAGAAGGGCAGAGTACGTGGGATGTGAAATGTGAGGAGTCAAAACATGTTAATTATTAGGGGCCAGAACTCAGGACACTCAGACTGGTAGCGAGTGGTCTCGGTGTGCAGTCACCGTCAGCTATTAGCTCTAGGCTCAAAATGCTCCTCTCCTAAAATGAATCAGTGACTTCTCTGGGTGGGAACTAGTCTGGTAGGGGTTTGCTGCTGATAAAACTGGTTGGGGTTCGGGGCACCTGGGTGGCTCAGTAGGTTGAGTGTCCAACTCTTGATTTCTGCTCTGGTCATGATCTCATGGTTCATGAGCTGGAGCCCCACATTGGGCTTTGGGCTCCGTCCTCAGCTCAGAGACTGCTTGGGATTCTCTCTCCCTCTCTCTCTTTGCACCTCCCCTGCACACCGCATTTGCATGCCTGTACTCTCTCTCTCACTCTCAAAATAAATAAATGAATGAATAAATAAATAAATATATTTTTTTAAAAAAACCGGCTGGGGTCAGAGTTAGGGAGAGCTGATGAGATTCAGGATGTCAGAGGAAACAGACTCTACACTTGCTTCCCTGCGCCCATTCTTAACCACCCTTGATCCCATCAGCTGGTCAGCTGGGTCTGTCAAGCTTAGCTTCTCATTGGCTCCCCAGCTCAGAGCCGCTCTGTACATTCCAACACAACTTCCCAAACTACATCTTTGTCTTCAAAATGAAAATACCAATTCGCAAACAAGGAACACTAAGAAATTGTGCAGAGTCCATTTGTGAGAGAAGTCTCCACTACATGACTAATAGCAAATACACCTGTAATTGAAATCTTTAACATATTGCTGGCATCAGTCGTGAAACATTGACAAAAATATCTCTTATTTCCAAAATAGTGCAGTTGTCCAAACTAACTCAGTCTTCAAGAATAACTTTTTCTCTTCCAATCATTTCATTCTTCTCCTGCTTACACTAATAAATCAGGAGGCCTCTGTGGTTGTCTTTGTGGCCAAGTCAGGATAAATGTGATTTTACACAGACTCGAACTCACTTTGCCAGGCTGAGTATCTCTGTGTCAGATTCTTTGCTGAAGGCTTGGTGTGAGCCAGCACATCTAAGAAGTCGGCAGTGGTCACAGTATCCAGCCGGATTCCAGGTAAATTGCCGCTCTCTGGATAAAAACACAGCAGTAACAGCACGTTTGACCTCACAGTGATCACTGCTCTTGAAATGCTAATAGACCTTTTTTCAAGACAGTGCATAATGCAGCATGCTTAATGGTTAGTGCAGCAAAAGGCAAGACTCAAGAGAGCTGGGGCAGAAATTCTTTAATGTGAGACTCAGCCCCTGAAGCCCAGATAAAAAATAGGACTTAAATGTATCATTATCAAAGTAGTGTTTAATAGTTACATAGTACTGCAAATGGATCCAGCCCAACATCACAGTGTGCAAAAGAAATAAAAGCCCGACCCCTAAGGGGCATGTCATCTGGGGCAAAGTTGATCCAAAACAACATCAGAGGAGAAAGGAGTTGAGCACAGGAAGGACAATTTTGAGCAAGGAATGTTTGCCGGTGCCAAGAGCCACCAAGGACAGGAGCAAGGCTCCATCTGCTGGTGAAAGTTGGATTTTTAAACAACTTTTTCTCCCAGATCACCTTTGCCGTGATCCCAACCATACCTGAGTGGTGATTTTCAAGTGCGCTGAAGATCTTCCTCATAGGCCGCATAGCTGCTTCTCTGCAGACCAGCTTAATGTCTGAGCCCGAGTAGCCCTCAGTCTCCTGAAACAGCCGCAAACCAGCCGTTGGTCAGCAGGCAGAACACTGGTGGTGATTACATTCAATAGGCAAGATCAGTATCAGAGCCCCTGTTTAGAATCTGTATCTGTCCCCTATGAACATGCGCAGAGATGCCCAGATCTCTATACCTGGAGGGAGAGAAGCTGTTTATACGTGGATAACCTGAGAAACTGGGTAGAAAACACCTTCCTAACACCATCCAAATACATGCTCTAAGGACTACCCCGCCCATGGTAGGCTCATAGGGCCCTTGTGCTCAAATCCAACATGATCAATTTGGTAGACACTTCTGTTCTGGTAAATAAGATCATACCTGCCTTTGAGGAACCTCAGAGGACATCATGTTCAAGTGTCCACTCAGAGGAGCAGTGATATCACTGACAGTGGGGGCAACAGACATGTGCCCCCATTTCCATTTGTAAAAGTTTTCTGTTTCTTCATCACAGCACTCCTTTGCAGCATACTTGTTACCCATTTTGCAGACAAAGAAACAGGCTTAGAGAGTAAGTGGTTTCCCTGAGGCCACCCAGCTAATAAGGGGCAATATCAGGATATGACCATTGATTCTCGGAGTTGAAACCCTATGTTATTCCATGACATCACACTGTTTCTCTCTGCTTGAATGTTTCCAAGGGACAAAGAGCTTACTCTTTCATGAACGAGAGGTCCATTGCATTTCTGGGCCAGCTTGGGTCTTTTCTAAGTGACTCAAGGAATGTGCCCCACACAGCTCACAAGAAGACCCTGCCCAGATTTGTGTGGTGGCTCATGTGGCAGCTGCTTGGCCTACAGATCCTCCCTTCAGGGCAGCTTACCTGGCTCAGCACGCCATACTCCAGCTCCGCGCGCAGCTCCAGGGCTCTGCTCTTGCTCACGGGGGGCAGCCAGTGATGGATCATGGCCTGCCTGGCCTCGCGGCTGGGGAGACCAACCAGAATCCTTTTCTCCAGGCGGCGTAACATGGCATAGTCCAGCTCCCTGACATCATGTGGGAAACACAAGAACCGGTTGGAGCATTCAATTCACTTTATTTACTTTTTAATTTTAGAGAGAGTGCACATGACCAGGGGAGAGGGGCAGAGAGAGAGAATCCCAAGCAGGCCCCTAGTGTGTGGAGCCCTATGGGGGGCTCAATCCCATGATTCTGGGTTCATGATCTGAGCCTAGATCAAGAGTTGAACGCTCAACCGGCTGATCCACCAAGGAGCGCCTCAACTCACTTCTCAAGCAACTATATTGTAAGAATAATGGAGCATTGTAGGAAGCAATTCTGCATTTTAGCTGTTACTCTACATCTATACCTGAATGGATAGGACAATTACTTCATGTTGTTTGGGAGAAAGAATTGGTTAAAAAAAGAAAATACATCCCTGAAACACCTCATGTAAAGGGGATAATTTTAGATGACTTAATTTGGGGGGAAAATCCAACTAACAACTGAACATGAGTATTCCCATTGTAGTTGTACCATGAATTATTCAGTCTGATCCTGCCAGTGCATTATTACTCCTGACAATAACTTGGGCACTCTGGGAAGTACATTAATTCTTCCCAAACTCTCCTACATTCTGGAGCAAATGACTGTCTCACTCCATTGCTCCACTGAACTCAAAGAACAGATGCTCCTTTCAGGGCGCTCAAGACAAATATGGCCCTTTGAGTTCCTTACGCCGGCTCCTCCCAAAACACCATCAGGCCAGGTTTATGCAATTTTGCATCTGCAGGCCATTTCCCTAAACATTTTTTAAAAAGCTTATTTGGGGAGAGAGAGAGAGAGAGAGAGAGAGAGAGAGGATCGCAAGCAGGCTCTGCACTATTAGCACAGGGCCCAGTGTGGGCTCAATCTCATGAACCATGAGCCTGAGGCCTAAATCAAGAGTCAGATGCCAACTGACGGAGTCACGCAGGTGCCCTGCCCTAAACTTATTAATATAAAATTTCCAAACAAATAGAAAAGTGGAATAAAACTGGGTATCCATATACCTTCCATCTTGATTCAATAACATTTAGCATTTTGCCATATCTGCTTCATAGCTATTTATACAGTCAAGTTATTTCAAAGTAAATTACATCATGGTCCCCACCCCTAAATGCGTTAGCATGTTTTTTCCCCAATAAGGACATTTTTTTCACATAGCTACAGTACCGTTATGATACCCAACAGAATTGACACTGATTGCATAATATGTCTAGTGCTCATTCCATATTCAGATCTCTCCAGCGATCCCCAAAATATCTTCTAGAGCTTTTCCAACCAAAATCCAGTCAAGGATTATGCATTACATATGGTTCTCTCTCTTAAATCTCCTCTAATCTAAACCATGCTTCTTGCCCTTGCTTTGGACCTTGCCTGGACCAGGATGAGGCTAATTGTAGAATCTCCCACATTCTGGACTCTGCTGATGTTTTCCTCATCATATCGTGTAACTGGTTCCTCTATTCCTTGTCTTCAAAGATGGAATTTAGGTCTGAAAGCTTAATTAGAATCAGGGTAATGATTTTTGGCTAGTATATTTCACAGAGGTTACGGTGTTCATATTCATTACATTGGGATCCACATGTTGGTGTGTCTCACTATCAGTGATGTGGTGTTTCATTACTGGGATCACCTGGTAACCACAGATGGCTCCAATGTAAAGTAAACATCTCTTCACAAGTAGTAAGAACTCTATGTACAATGCTTTGGCACCAGGTGAATACCGTTTTCCCCATCCCTTTCCAACTAGTGGTTTTAGCATCTACTAATGATCTTTGAATTGGTTATTTCATAAGAGTGGTGCAAAATAATGACCTAAATTTTTTTTTTCATTCCAAATGAATTATTTGGCACTATTATGTAAAGCTGAGCTTTCCCTCATTAGCTGGGCCTCTTTGGCTACCTTGAACCATCCCCAATAACACATCATTTTGAATGTGAGTTTGTGAACTCTTTAATGTTAACCTGACAGATTCCTAGAATTGAGGGAAATATCTGTTTGATTTCCTAGGTATAGAAAATAGGGAAAGCCTGCATGTTGGTCTGGTTTATCCATTAATAAAGAGTTGCAGTGAAGGTGTCATCGCCAGATATTTCTCATTCATAAAACCACAGAATTTCAGTTTCAATTCTTCCCATTCTTCTTACCTTCATTGTGAATCTCTGACCTTTTAAATTGAAAAATGAACACACCCTTTTAGGGAGCATATGTGAATCCTAACTTGTGGTGACTAGATTTCTTTAAAGATTCTGTCTGTCTCTACCTGTGATTCCTCCAGTCCTGAGCTGAGAATCTATAGTCTGGGAGTGCTCTACCATCAGTAACAATTTCCTATTTCTTGTTTGTATTCGCTTTGTTTTTTATCAGCCTCACTCTGTTGAAATTCATTTTATGTCAGAAACTCAGCCCCTCTCCCCCGACCCCCCACCCTACAGCCATTCCGTCTCTCAAGGCCAACATTTCTATTTAAGGCACAGGGTCGAGAAAACTTTGCAAAACTCTAGGAAATTGTGTTTTTGCATTTGAGATATTAATATAGGCTGTTGCTTCAGTCATAGTTACTAAGAGGCAGGCACTGGCTTCAGCGTTGTACAGATATTAACTCTTTAGACTCTCACAACCCTATGAGGTAGGTATTATTTAAAAAAATTTTTTTAACGAGTATTTATTTTTGAGAGACAGAGACAAAACGTGAGCAGGGGAGGGGCAGAGAGAGACACACACACAGAATCTGAAGGAGGCTCCAGGCTCTGAGCTGTCAGCACAGAGCCTGACATGGAGCTCGAACCCCCAAACTGCGAGATCATGACCTTGAGCCAAAATCGGACGCTTAACTGACAGCCACCCAGGCACCCAGTAGGTACCATTTTTATATCCATTTTAAGATGAGGAGACTGAGGAACAGAGGTTGAGTAGCTTTGCTTCAGCTCAGAAAGCTAATGAATGGTGGCAGCGGATTTGAACCCAAACAGTGAGACTCTGGAGCCTGTACCTCAAGGACTTTCTGATGTAACTGCAAGTCGCCTGCGAGCTCATGTCACAGTGAAATTTCAGAACCCTGGGAACAGAGAGAGGAGTATAAAAGTTTCCAGGGAGAAAAAGCAGTGTCTGAATAAAGGATAAGTAATAACACTTCTCATCAGCAATGTGAGATAGTAAAGGAAAATAGAGCAGCTAACTAACTAGAATTTAAATAAAAATTTGGAAAAATTTTCAGTAAAAAGTGTTTCTAAAAAAAATAGAGCAATGTCTTCAAACTTCTGAAGAAAAATACTTTCCAATGTAGAAGTCTGTATCTTGATCAAACAATTCAGTTAGAGGATAGAATAAAGATATTTTCAACACTAAAAGTGTTTAAAAGCCTAAAAGTATTTACCTTCCATGGCGCCCTTTATCAGGAAAGTGCTGGAAGACCAAAGGAAGAGGGTCAACCAAATCAAAGGGCTACATGAGATTCAAGAAACAGAAGAAAAGGAAATCTCCAGGATGATGAGGTGAGGTCCCAGGGTCTCCTCATCTACTGGGTGCAGAAGGTCATCAGGTCAGTTTGGTGTTGGCAAGAAGGTTCTGGCAGACATGTCTCCAAAAAGATGAAACTGATAGAAGAGCTGGATCCAGAGAGGATTCATACAGCAGAGCGTAGTGGCTGATGGGAGGAGCAGGTGAGATGGATGGGAAAGGAAAAGAGAAGGGGAGGGATAATTTATAGAGGAGAAACCATGAAATTCACATTTTAGGAATTCAATTCAGCAACACTGACCACTTGACGAGTGTATTGTCACTGCTAAGTCTCCAATACACAGAAATTAGTAAGACAGACTCCCTACTTATAAGTCACTAAAGGCAATACAAGAGAGGTTCTGGCCTTGGACTGCAGGAATGCTGGTCATGTAAACTTCAAAGATAAACGTGGGACTTGAGATCAGACTAAGACCCAGCAAGGAACAGAGACTACAGAGAAGGAAATTGTAGGGCTGGGATGACAGGCAGTCGCCATATTTCTCTCCAGGCCTTTTCTTGGACCAGCTTCCTGTCCTGCAAAGGCAGGGCCTGCAGAGGAAAGGTTCTTTTGTAGGGGTACCTTCTCCTGGGTCTCCCCATCCCATCTAGAGTGACTTCTTTTTCAAAGGAAGACCAGAGCCCCAGAATGCCTTAGGAAAATGGAGTCATGTAGGAGGCGGGAAAACAAATGCTCACTATAGATGTCTGTATTGATCAGCTAATGCCCTAAAGCAAGAGATTTACCTCAAAACTGCTTGTGGGCACAAAATAAGTGCAACTCTCTGACAGCCAGGTCTGATGAATGCACTTTTAATGACATCAATAATAATATAATCATACAAGGGAGGAAACAAAGGACAAATGGAATGTTCCCAGGAATTATTCTTTCTGCCAATATATTTATATGAAGAAATTTAATGTGTGGCAAGCAGAAAACACTCCCTTCAGCTTTTACACTTTGAGTTTTGACTAATTATTCTGTTCTCATGTCTCCTTTACTTGGATTATCTGGTACTTTCATCACCTCAGAAGGCCAAAGCAAACTACAAGAGGGACGCGAGACACAGCAAAGCCTCACAGGCCTCAGACCTTGGCTGCTGGACTTCTGCTCACCAGCCTCCTAGACACTTACCTGGGCTCCAAGGCCTTGCACTTGAGCACTTGGACTTCTGTGCCAAGCTTTCAGGGCCTTTCCTTGGCCCTTTGCTTTTCTCCCCTATTAAACTATGTGGTTCCTGGGACAGAGATAATTCCAAACTTTATGAAATTTGGAAACAGAATTCTATTTCTCTCATTTAATAGTTAAAACATATGAAGTTCAAACTATCTCAGCACGGTAGGAGGAAAGGAACCCTCAATTTTGTAAGCAGTCTGCAGAATGTCCATAACCAAGATGGAGTCAGTGACCATGACAGCCCGAAGGGCAGAGGATGGATGCAGTATCTGTAGTGGAGATTGGGGAGTCGGTCATAAAGCATTAAAGGTTACCTTGTCTCCCTCCCAGAACCCTGCATTAGCTGACTTGTATCTACATTTCCCACCTGGGCCAAACTGGGATGTTTGCTGTTCTCTGAATCCACTTTTTACCATCCTAGTTGAGCTTCTACTTAGGCCATCTGCTTCCACTTTTCCTACTAAGAACCAAGTCATTTTCATAAGCCCAGTTCAGGCGTGCTCCCTTCCATAAAGGCTTCTGTTTTTCTTTTAAATTTCTATTGTCAGGGGTGTCTGGGTGGCCCGGTTAAGCGTTGGACTTTGGGTCAGATCATGATCTCACAGATCTCACATGATCTCACAGATCCCACAGCCCCACATTGGGGGGCTCAGTCTTAGTTGACAGCTCAGAGCCTGGAGCCTTCTTTGGATTCTGTGTCTCCCTTGCTCTCTGCCCCTGCCCCACTCGCACCCTGTCTCTCTCTCAAAAATGAATAAATGTTAAATTTCTGTTATCAGAAATAGTCGCTTCCCTGTACAATTCTATTTTACTTATTGTTTGTACCATTCACATAGTACTGGCTATATCCCCATCTTAAATTATTTGTGTTTATATCTCATCCATTGTCCTATCAGATAGCCAGCTTCCAGAGGCCAAGGATCATGGACCGTATTTCTTGAATTCCCTATATTCATGCAGAATATACAGAATACATGCTCAATAAATACTATTTGGATGAATGAATGAACTCTTGGCGCTGGGCTACCCGGCTTCATGTAAAATGATCTGCTTCCTTCAAGCCCAGCATTTATTTATGAAGGTTTATATGCTTTGTTGAAAATTTGCATTGTATAGTCATTTGTTCTAATTAATAGAGAAAATCAGCATCAACTGGGGCAATGGGAATAAAATTTTCTATTTTCATCTTCAGTGAAAATAAGGGAAACAATGATTTTAGGGGATGATTCATCCAACTCACTTGGCTGGGCAATGCTTTTGAAGATGAATTGAAGGCTATAATCTCCATGTGGGGCCTCTCATCTCCAGAGATTCTGCTGCTCATTCTCGGGAGTGAGCTCTCAAGCCTGAGACAAGAGGATCCAGCAGGAGAGTCTGGAGCAATTGTTTCAGTTTATGCTCTACTGATATTTGGGTTAAGAGCACCATTTCTTTATAATAAAGAATGAAAATTATTCCTAATTACTACAATACCAACAAAGAAGATATATTCCCACTACTCTTGACAACAAATATATTATCAATAATTGAGGGGGGAAATGGGAAGATTCTGTTTCTAGCAAAATGAAAAACTCTAGATATCCAGAAATCTCTTGTTATAAAGCCCCATCATTTTTATGATGAATTATAGGAAACACTTTCTGAATACACAGTAAATGAGCCTGCAAGGAAGCAAGGCCAAATTCTTCAGGACCAAAAATGAAGAGGAAGCTGAAAATCAACACTGAGCAGTTGAAGTTGAAGCTGTGGCTTACTTGGGATATTTGCCTCTTAGTTACAAAGAGGTTTAGATTTGAAAGTTTACATGAGGAATAAGGCCTTGGCCTCATTCAAGATGGGAGGTAGAATCAAGGCCCATCACATCAAACAACCAGAGGGCACATACTCTGGGAAAGAGTGGGTTAGAAGACATGCCCACTACTAAGGAAGGAAATCTGTCTGTCTCACACTTTAGGGTAGGAAAAAGTCTGCCTTCGTAATTCAGAACTACAGACCTACCCTCGTTGGCATGATCAAAGAAACCCCAAGCTGAGGAATTAGCTTAAAGTGGTCGAAAGCTTGACACAGTCAAATATAAATTTTCTCAGGAAGGGCACATGCAAGACCCAGAGACAGAGTCTTCTTCATTAGATGTAAGGTCGCCATCTAAAAGTACAATATATATAACAAACCACCATGAATGAAAGCAGGAGAAGCTAACAGGATTAAGTCCTACTGATCTGGAGCATAAAATAGATGTGTTTAAGATGAATAAAAAGATAAAAGGGAATCAAAGAGAAGAGAAGAGACTTTTGCTTCTGGCCAAGATGGAATAGCCTCTTACAACCAAAAATCCCTGGATATTATACAGCAGACAAACACAGGGAAACACTGAATGGTGAAAGGAAGACAGGCTAGGCACCTCAGGACTTGAAGAATGATATGGCCACGGCTTCTCTGGGTTTTCTTTTTGCCCCTTGTATATCCCTGATGGGGTTATGGAGAATCCTGAGCCCCAACACTGCTAACATGCATAGGCAAAAGGCCATTTTCTTTTTCGAAAGGTTGTGAAAAGGAGATCTGTCCAGGCAGAAAACCTTTTTGATACCACCTGCCCTACTCCTGCCAAACACCAAAGAAAAAAACTGCTCCCCTACCTAAGAGTGTTTGTGGGGCTGAGCTGGGAGCTGAGTCATGATGGGAAGAGCATGGTTCAACAGGCTAGTGCCATATTAAAACCCTCAAGAGACAGAAAAGAAAAATCAAATAAATTATGGCCCACCCATACAGTGGAATTCTGCATGGGATTGGGTAGATTTTCAAAGTTGTCCACAAAATATAAAGTGAAAGAAAAAAAAAGGGCCATCTAATGAAATAATATGCATCCATAGAACGATCATATTTTTAATTTTGCATATGTGCATATGTACATATGCATGACTCTGGAAAGATTTATATTTTTCTAAGGTACAGTTAACAGGGGACCATTCACTTTCAAGCAATATTGAAGCATATAAAATATTTTATAACGAACATGTATTACTTTTCTACGTAGCCAAAAGAGTAAAACTATTCCCTCCTTTGGGGAAAAAAAAAATCCCACAGAAAGCTACACAGGCAACAAATGATAACAAATAACCAAACCATTTTCACCAGATGGGTATATACAAAGATGATAATACTTGTGTCACAGTGGTAAAATTAGGAGTACTTTTTTCTTAGCTCTCAAATTTCCTATAAAATAGTTATATTAATTTTATAATTTGTAAAATTTGGTTTTAACACTATAGTTCCGGGGCACCTGGGTAGCTCGGTTGGTTAAGCGTCCAACTCTTGGTTTCAGCTCAGGTCATGATCTCATGGTTCATGAGATTGAACCCCACATCAGGCTCTGGGCTGACAGCATGGAGCCTGCTTGAGATTCTCTCTCTTCTCTCTCTGCTCCTCCCCTGCTCACGTACACATGCGCTCTCTCTCTCTCTCTCTCAAAATAAATAAATTTTAAAAAATTACAGTTCGTGTGTCAGCCTGCACCATTAAGAAGAAAAAGTAAAGCCCAGTAGGCCAGGTTTAAAGAGATTTGTGTCTGAGTAAGATGTGAATGGGACAAGGGGAAGGTGACTACTAGCAGTCTTCTGCTCAGTCTGTCCTGTGCCTTCCCCATTGCACCTACCAAATCCTGCACCACCACACTTCTCTCCTCGTTATGTTGGAATCACCCATCAATCTCATATGGAGGATCATGGACTTATTGCGTGGGATAGTGATATTATGTATGGACAGAGCAATGTCAAGCAAAACATTTGACCACTGGTAGGCACAAAAATTCAGTGAAAGATAAAAAGCCTGCAAGTGTGACTGAATGCAATGACGATGAAAGATGCAATCATCAGATCAGAGTGAGTTCAGACAAACCACTGTTTCCCAGAGCATTCTCAAATAGAACACTGGTTCTGTAAGATGCTCCTTGAGGAAAGGACTCTGGGGTCATAAAAGTGTGGAAAGTACCACTTTCTCCTAGCTTCTCTTGGAGAGTCACGACACCCAATAACATCTTAAAGACAATGAGAAGTCCTATCGTGGGGGAAACCAGCTGAACTGTCTTTAATTCAGTATCTCTTGAAATTATTAGATCACTAGATTCTATTTTTTTGGAGAATGCTTACTGACCTATGGCAGACCACTCTCAGAGGAATGTTGATCCCGAGTGTAATGATAGTCAAGGCATGAGGCTTTTCCCTGGCCTATGAAATGCATGAAGATATTGTGGAAGGAGCTGAGGTTCCATGTGCTGAGCTCTTCAATCACATGCCCACACTTCATGGAAATGTCACACCAGAGAGGAGGCAGTTCAGACAGGAAGAAACCAGTTTACATAGGGAAGTTCTTGCACATTCCCAGTGCAATAATCTCTTGTATCTTGTGCTTTCTTCAGCATACTGGGATTTGGCTTTGTTTGTTTTTAATCCAAAATTTGGTCATACCCAGTGTTTGATTTTTAAGAGGGACAGTGAATTTTCTAGCCCCTCTGCAATGGTAAATTAGAGACTAATTTCACCATGCTTCACACATAAAATCTTCACACCTTAGTTGTACAAACTATCATCAAGTTAAATAGACATCTAAGGATGGCATTTGCCTTAATGGCCCTGTTCAGTATTTTGTTTCTCTCTGGACTCTTAGGTCTGAGTTTGTGAATACTTAACAACTGAGGCAGGTCAAATCAGCCCTAATTGTACTCACTAAACATTTCTTATATGGCTGTTATTCTAATAATAATATTATAAATGCAACATTTGTTATTCTTCTCATTGTCTATTCACACATCAAATGACACAGAAGCGCTATTATTTCTTGCTTCCGTCTTGTCCTTTGATAGTATAGGTGAGGGAAGTGGCTTCTGGGAAAGGAAGCCCTGAATAAAAGATGGTGCATGCTGTCTCACTGCTAAGAAGGGAGAAAATGACTAACCCTTTGGGAGAGAATGTACCCCTCTAGGGAAAATGATAAGGTAACAAGTAGTAAATGATAGCCCAGTTCCTTGAAAGATGCTATAGATAAGCATTGCTAGATATTGTCTTATAGATAAGAATTTCTTTTGGGATTTTAAGATTGGGTTTTTATATAGTTTGGTATGATTTAGTTCTTTCCCCCAGAAGGACAGTCTGCTTTAATCAGATAATTTTATTCCCTCATGTAAGATCCTGGAGCCAAGATAAAGGTCTGTCCCAAAGTCTTGATAAAAATGCAGTATTTCCTCATAAATGGATGTGGGCAGTATGTAGCAAGGGGCTTAAAAACCATCCTTATCCTTTTATACAGTAATCCTACTTCCAGAAATCTGTCCTAAAGAAATAACCAAATTTCAGCCAAAGATTTTCATTCAAGGAAGTTCATTTCAGTGTTATTTATAATAGAGAAAAAGTTGGGAGCATCATATACGTCCAATAGGAAAGGAATGATGAACTAAACTGTGGTATATTCACATGAGGGAATTTTGGACAGCCATTATCAAATCCAATTTTCAAGGATTATTTAATAACTTTGGAAATGTTCTCACTATAATGTTAAGTAATGAAAGCAGGACACTAGTGGGAATACAAAATGTACAACCTCTGTGGAGGGAAATTTGGCAATCTCTACTATAATTTCATGCACATTAACCCTTTGACCCAGCAATTCTATTTCCAGGAACCTATCCCAAAGATATACTGGCAAATACACAAAGTGATATATGTGCACCATTATTCACTGTAACATTCTTCATAATAGCAAGAATAGGAATAACCCGAATGCCTGTCGTCAGGTGATTGGGGTAGATTATCAGAGACACAAAATGGAACATACACAGCTATAAAGGGAATTAGGAAGAACTTTCTGTTCAGAATATTTGGTTAAGAAAGAAGATCAAGATACAGAACAATTTCTACAATATGCCACCTTTTGTGTAAGCAAACCAAATTCACTTATTTTATGGTGTCAAAAAAACCCTTGTGAGTTCACCTGTGGGGCATGTGACAATTGATCTCTGTATAATGCCCGCCACTTATTTCTTCTGTTGAGTGAGTCTCTACTGGGGATAGTTTTACCTCCCAGGGAACATTTGGCAATGTCTGAAGACAAGTATTGGCTGTTACACCGGGGAGTCGTGCTGCGGGCATCTAGTGAGGAAAAGCCAGGATGTGCGGGCCTCATACAAGGCACATGGCAGCGCCCACAGCAAAGAGTTATGTCGATAACTGGCCCAAAATGTCAGTAGTGCTGACGCTAAGACATCCCGAATTAGCACTTCCGTCTTGGGCCACGCGTGTGCCATTTTCCTCATCAAAATGTTGCTGTCCTGGGAGCACTGGTGTGACACAGGGACACCCCGTTACACACACACACACAAAACAGCTCTACATGTTAGGATTAAGTGAATATTAGTTATATTAATGATAAGAACTAATATGAAAATCTTAGTTCTTAATCAACTAGAGAAAAGCTATGGCCATAAAATCAAATAATTTAACTAGAACTCTTGTAATCTCACATTTGAATGGGCATCACTGGTATGAATTCATTATGTGCCCCTTTTTAAACCTGTGTATCATCCCTAGTTCTGCCCGGTCAAAAGGCCAAGAAACAATGATCACCCAGTTAGCAAGGAGCACCCCTAATTGTGAGGTTGCAGTCTCTAAATATTGTTTTTCCCATTAAAGGATATGATGAGCGCAATTCAGAAAGTTTAGGCATATTACAGGACAGTCTCCCTGGCGATCAAGGCAGTGGCAAGTAAGAAGAAAAAGGGGCTGGGGTGGTCTGTTCTAGATTGAAGGAGACTTACGAGAACAACCAATTACAAAATGCAAACCTTGTTTGGATACCAGTTCAGCAAATCAATTGTAAAAACACATTTTGGAACAATATGGGAAATCTGAATATAAACTGGGTATTAGATGATATGGAAGAATCACTGTTAATTTTGTTGGGGGTGATAATGGCATTGTACAGTGATATAAGAAAATGTCCTTTTTTATTTTTACTTTTAATGTTTATTTTGAGAGAGAGAGAGAGAGAGAGAGAGAAAGCACATGAGGTGGGGGGGAGGGGGGAACAGAGGGAGGGAGGGAGAATCCCAAGCAGGCTCCATACTGTCAGCGCAGAGCCTGATGTGGGGCTTGAACTCAAAAACCTTGAGATTATGACCTGAGCCGATTAGCAAAAGTCAGATACTTAACTGACTGAGCCACTCAGGAGTGCTGAAAATGTCCCTTTTTAAAAGATGTATATTAAGGTACATTTGTGAGAAGTAACATGACAATCTGGAATATACTTTATTAAGAAAAACTTTTTTAACACTTATTCATTTTTGAGAGAGAGAGATACAGAGCACGATCAGGGGAGGAGCAGAGAAAGAGGGAGATACAGACCCTGAAGCAGGCTCCATGTTCTGAACTGTCAGCACCAGAGTCCAATGCAGGGTTTGAACCCACAAAGGTGAGATCATGACCTGAGCTGAAGCTGGACGCTTAACTGACTGAGCCACTCAAGGCCTTTTAAAAAGGCCAAAAATGACCTTTTTAAAAAGATGTATATTAAAGTATATTTGTGAGAAGTAACATGACAATCTGGAATATACTTTAAAGCATTGCAGCAAGATGAGGGAGGGGGCAAGAACAGATTAAACCAATCGGGCAAGATGTTAGTTACTGAAACTGGGAAATAGTGGGTGCTTTTTCCTCTTCTTTTGTGTCTGTTTGGAGTTTTTCATAATAAAAAGTTTTTTTTGAGCCCAGCACTGCTCAAGGATGGATCCAAGAGAACATATTTTTTTAATTAAAAAATTTTTAAATGTTTATTTATTTTTGAGAGAGAACACGAGTGGGAGAGAGGCAAAGAGAGAAAGGGAGACACAGAATCTGAAGCAGGCTCCAAGGCTCCACGCTGTCAGCACAGAGCCCAACGTGGGACTCAAACTCCGGAAGGACGAGATCATGACCTGAGCTGAAGTCCAACGCTTAACTGACAGAGCACCCCCAGGAGCCCCTGCATCCGAAAGTACATTGTAACAATGCAAGCAAAGCCCAAAAGCGTGTACGTATTTGCCATATGCCATAATGAGGGGCAGTTCTTTTGGAAAAGTCCTTCTAAGCTGCTTTAATTTTTTATCGTTTGCCTTTTTTTTCTTCTCAGACCATTTTCTGTGGGGTCTGCCCCAAACTGAGCATCTCAGGGGAATTGTGGCAGCACAGAAACGTCCTCAACAAAGCCCTAGGCGTTCACTGGCAGTAGAAGCTTCTCTATCCCTCTAGAAAATGTGTAGGTCTCCCCGGGGGGCACAGACGGTCCCGGAGCTTCAGTTTCCACACACCTTCCTCAGCTGACTCCTGCAGTCACCCTGGGACTGGAGCACAGTGGTTATGATCAACCCCATTTCAAGCAGACGAAGCAATGGAGATTTCTCCGAGGCATTTCACAATCATCTATTTAAAGGACAGTTCTCTGTTTGGACTCCACTGTTAATATTTGTATATGAATGCCTCTATCATGAAAACATAAGATGCTGATCACCTTACACATTGGTGAAGTCTTATAAATTTGAGGGGAGGTGGAGCCAGGCTGAAATGAGAAATATATTTAAACTAACAGACTCCACACGAATGTCATCATCTCTATTCAGTGACTTCTTTGGGACCCTAGATGTCCAGCATGCACAACAGAAGAGTTTCTCTCTTCATCTTTGAATGTGGAAACACAAGTGGATGGGGTGGTGGTGGGGGAACAGAGTCACAAGTCCCAGCTCTGTTGCAGATTTGCTGTTGACTTTGGGTGGATTGACCTTCCTTGACCTTGGTCCCCATCTGCGAATGGGAAGAACAGCGTTTCCTTATCTGTTTCCATCTGCAGCTCAAAGGAATAATGTATGTGAAAAGATTCTTGGAACTATAAAGGGATTAGAATTGTTTTTTAAATATACTCTCCAAGTAGATACTGTTTTTCCCTAGTCAACATCTCTTATTTCCCAATTCTACTTCCAGAATTGTTCTTAAACATTCTGGGATACAGCCTGAATAAAACACTTGGAGAGTAGATTATATTTTCAATTAGAGATTATTTAGCTTCCTATTTACTATGCAACATTAAAGATTTTCCTCCTAATTAAAAAAAAGGTTGATTTTAATACTGTTAAAGTATAAACATTTTATTTCTGGAATATTCCTGAGTTCTAAAGATTTTCGCATTTTATCAGTTCTCTGCCAAAGCCCTGCTTAAATGCAGTAAATAATTTGGCTTTAAACCCAAAATGCCCATTTAAAAAATTTGTTTTATGTTTATTTATTTTTGAGAGAGGGAGAGACAGAGCATGAGTGGGGGCGACGGCTGGTGCAGAAAGAGAGGGAGACACAGAATCTTAAGCAGGTTCCAGGCTATGAGCTCTCGGCACAGAGCCCGATGCAGGGCATGAACCCAGAAACCACAAGATAGTGACCTGAGCTGAAGTCGGATGCTTAACCAATTGAGCCACCCAGGCGCCCCTCAAAACGTCCATTTTAAGTATTGCTAGTGGTAGGCTATGCACTACTGGGCTTATGTTCCTTCTTTAAGGCAGATTCTTTCATGGTACAGATAGCAAGCACTGAGGCCTTGACCAAGAAGGACTTCAGGTTAATCTTCCAGGCCTGGACCCAAACACAGACTTTGCCCAAACTGGTCAATGTAACGTCTTCATCTGTCCTCAGTGTCTCATGAAAATGCATTCAAAATGTACTAACGTCTCTTACCATGGCAGGTTAGACGCTGCTAAGACAAACACGAGATCCTCTGAGCGTGCCAGCCCATCCATCTGCACCAGTAACTCCGTCTTCATCCGGAGGCTTCCTTCATGCTCCCCCCTACAGAGAGATGCAGAGGTGAGGTTCTCCCAGAACCAGAGCCTTTCCTTCCAGGACAGGGGTGGTACTCACAGCACTGATTCGGTGCCTGCAGAACAGGTTCCCTGGCTCGTTCTCAGGAGTCCCTAGTACTAGACTTGGAGAAAACAAGCTGTTTGGTACTATTTTCACATAGAGACTGAGAGAAAGGAAGTAAATGAAAAAATGACAGCATTGAAAAGAAAACCAAAAGTTAGCAGTGAACTAGAATTAATTAAAGGGCAGACAGTACCACTGATTGATTGAACGCAGCCCGACTGGGTCTATCAGCAATAGTATTATTTGCTCTTTGTAAAAATGGATAACTGAGAATAATCCTTTCGTTTATACAGCAGGCATGAAAGCACTTTTATACACCATATTTCTTTTAGTATAATTTATGGATATAATCTATTGAAGAAGAGAGATGAGCTATTGCATTGAATCTGTTTCATTCTCTTCTAATAAGAGGCACGATAAGATCACGGAGAGTATGCTGTCCTTGCACAGCCCACTGGGGCCGTCTTTGGTGCAGATTCACCCTCTAAGCCCCACCTCCACCACAGCCAAAGACCCTCCCACCACCAAGGAGCTCACAACAAGACCTAACAATCTAAATTGGCTCAAAATACTGGCTCCATTCAGCAGGCTCTCTTTCCTCTTCATGTGTATATATTGAGTTGAAAGGGCAAAAAATGCCCTTCTTGGACAACACAACATTCAACTTCTCTGCGTACGTATAGTGGCAGTATCAATTAGGTATGTGTTTTTTTTAAGAACTGTGCCACTCACTATCAAACTACCTTTTCCTAAGAGAAAGGACACTCTCACAGTATAGTTATGCATTTATTTAGCATTTACCCATAATTATTTTAATATGAGCCAAGAAGTTCTCAGAGTACCTGGCTTTATTCCCTGACTCTAGTTTTAGGGGTCACATTCCAGGCAAGGAAGCTGCCATTCAGCATAAAACCTGGAGCACACTCAAAGGCAGTAGACGAAGTTTCCAAAATTAGCACCTTCAAAGCTGTGGGGAACCCTGGGAATGGACACCGCAAAGGGAGTGGAGGAACGAGGGCACAGTTCATGCTGGTAAGGCAGGCCAGGTGGGCTGGGTCTTTGCAGAGGGAATGACCACGAAGGAGGTCTGGTGGGTGCCCAGCCAGGGGCCATGCCTGTCTGCTCCTGTCAGGTCCTGTACAGAGAGGCAGAGCGTCCCGCCTGGGGCTGACAAGCACCCATGAAGCCATGGAAATTGTCCCAACGACACCAGTGCCATCAGTCCCCTGCATCCTGGGTGCATCTTAATGGTTGCATTTCCCTGTTAGGAAAATGATTTCTAATATGTAAAATTTCATAAATTATATTACTGTTATACTTCCACGAAGCTAAATATTTGCCTTTTATTATTATTAGTTCTGCCTTGATGATGGACCATTAGAGGCCATTAATAAAATGCAGCTGTGTCGAGATTTCCCAGAGACCTGTTTTTCCAAGCCAGGTTTGGTAAAAAGTTTCAAAGAAGAATACTTCTGACAAAGACAGAAAGACTTTCTTAAAACACACACACACACACACGGATACACGCACACATGCACACACACACACGGCTCACTGCAGTCTGAGATGTGTTCTTTCCTGCTGGGGACATTAGTGGACACTTAATCTTTAGAAATAATGTATGTGACATATTTAAAATCAGACAGGCCTACCCAGCACCTGATGTCACAGAAAAGTGGTGGCTTCCCTGGCCTCACACACCTTGTTGAGGGCTGCCTCTTGGGACTTGGCCTTTGCAGCCCCGTTCCCCACAGGCAGCCCCTCTGGCTCCAGAGGAGGTGGTCACAGGCAGCTATTTTGAGCCAGCGAGGCCGTTCTGGCAGCCTGGGATCGTGAGGCTGGGTGATCTTCAGGCCTGAAAACCACTCTGTGGGGAAAGGGGGAAGGGAGGATGACATTTCCTCCGGTTATAAAAACTACTTAAATCAGCTATTCAGTTAACAGGATCTAATTTAAAGACCTCTCCATGTGTCTGCAGAAAATTTGTGGGCTTATTAATAAGCTCATTCTGCTGGTAAATGTCGATGGGCTTCCGACCATCAAACACACTTACAGGAGGGGAGAAGTGATGACCAAAAAGAAAAAAAAAAAAACAAACCAACACAACAACCCTGTCTGTTACCCAGGAGCTGTGCCTCTCTGACTCATCACTGACTCCAGCTCGTCCAGGAAGATGGTGGAGGGGGCGTGATAGCGGGCAAGTTCAAATAAAACCTGCGTGGGAGAAAAGCAACCACATGTTCAAATTCATATACTTAAGTTAAAGTTCTCAGATGCTCCCTGAGATTAAAAGCTTAGGATAGCTGTAATATTAAGCATTTATGCTGCACTCTGTCCTTTCATAATAACCTTAAAATCATTACAATTATTTTTCCTTAGCACAACCCCATGGGGTTGGATGGTCCAATTATTTCCATTTATCACTTGATAAAATTAGAGCCAGAGAGAGTTAGTGGTTAGCTCAAGGTTACTAATCATAAATGGGAGAGCTTAGGCTGAAACTCAATACCTGAGCTTCTAGTTGGTTAGTTTGCCCCGGAGACTCCCTGCCAATAACATGTTCCGTGTGGACAAAAAAGCCTTGGAATATGTAAAGTCATTTGATGATTTTCCCTTAACCTTTAGAGACAATGAGAGGGTCATTCTCAGAAGGAGGAATTGTAGGGGAAGGCTATAGTTCCAGTCATGGGTAACAAGGCTGAAGAATTTTGCCCTCTCTGCTTCCCAAATTACTCCATGGGGTCCTCATACCACTCCAGACACTGTTGTTTGGTCGGTTCAGGTACTTTAAGGGAATTTAAGGCAATTCCCAATTGAATAAGATGTTCCATTTCAAAATAAAATATTATAGACTGAACAAGAACAGGAAAGCAGCCAGCAAAAGAACAGACATATAAAAACAAAATAAAGAGCTCTAAAGGGAGATGTGATAGTGATGAAAAGAGTATAAAAAACTAAACCTTTTTTTTTTTAACCTTGAAACTGATCTCTTGAGCACCATATACAATTCTTCACTGGTTGATTGGAGAGAGCAGTAGAGATTTAGAAAAGAATAGAGGTTCTTTAATAGGCAAAGGGGATTTATTCTCCATGTCACTTAGCACTAGCAAAGCATCACAGAACAAATCAGAGGAGAAGAGCCCAGAAAAGGCCAGATTGTGGTTTTTATGGGTAGTGGCAGGTCATCCGTTGTAGGTCTCCCTGTCACTGAGTGGGAAAGTCCTCACCTTCACCACTGCTTGCATGTATGGTGCATCCATGCTCATGCTCAAGTATTTTCCCTTCACGGAATCCTGTTTCATTCACCAAGACAATTTGCTCAGCCTCACAAACTGACAGAACAGTGTCAACGCCAGGACACGCATCACAAATGCCCTTTAGACACGATAGCGACCCTCTCATTAGAAGCAAGCAACTTGTTTTCCTTGTCACAAAAAGAAAAGCCCAAATAGAGCAATCTACCCAATGGGAAGTGGAATATCAGAACTCTTTAATAGAAACAAACATGTTTTTAAGGTGCTCCCTAAGGTGCAGAGAGACCAAGAGGCTCTACAAGATCAAACATCCAGTTGGAAGGAGAACTGTATCTGGACCCTGTGTCTCCATATTGACCATGCCAGTGCTCTTTCCACTGCCAGAGAATATATAGAATTCCGGGTAAGTGCTCTGAAAGCATTAGTCTAAAATTTTCAAAAGTACTTGGAGGAAGTTAAATCATACGACTAGGGGGTGGTGGGGGGGGGGGTGTTGAAAGATGTAAGCACCAACAGGTGTGTGCATTTGCTAAAGAGACCACTCAACTATTCAATAGCATCAATTCCTAGGAGGCAAGAACATTAGGAGGGGAGGGAGGATCATAACCCAAGGGTTCCCTATAAATAACTCTTTAATTGGAATTGAAAGAGAAACAAATGGTAGGAAAGCTTCTCTGATTTAGAGGATGGTCCTGAAGGGTTCTCTTTATCTGAAAGCTTCATAGTAAAGATCTTGACAGCATGACCAAGATTTTCAGGTGAGGATCTTTCCAGGAGCTCAGAAAACAATTTCTGAAAGGATAGAGGGTAAGGTCCTTCAAGGTTAGGAGAGGTTATCTGTTTTCCACTTGAATTATTTTTTTAAATATCCAAAACCAAAAATGCATTTCACAGAAAAAAAGAAAATACAAATAAACCTATGAAAAGATGCTCAAGTTCATTCAGAGTTAAATGCATATTTGAGCACCGAAATATTAATTTAACTATCGGATTGGCAAAGATTTTTATTTTTAAAGATTTTTTTAAATGCTTATTTATTTTTGAGAGAGAGAGAGAGAAAGAGGGCACATACAAGCAGGGGAGGGGCAGAGAGAAAGAGAGGGGTCCAGAGCAGGCTCCTTGCTGACAGCAGAGAACCCCATGTAGGGCTCAAGCTCATGAATCCCAAGATCATGACCCAAGCCGAAGTCGGACACTTAACTGACTGAGCAACCCAGGCGCCCCAAAGATTTCTAAATTTGGGTGCTACACCAGTGTTGGCCAGGGTGGGGGAAGCAAACACGCACACCATTTATGGGTGTGCAAGCTGGTGCAACCCTGTCGTCAGGCAATTTGACAATCAGTGATTTTTCCTTCTCTCTGACCTAGCAACTCTACTTGAAAGAAATAGTCTTACACTACTATATATGCAAGGATATGTATATGGTAAGATTATCTACTGTAGCTTTGTTCGTGATAGCAAGAGGCTAGAAACAACCTAAATGTTGTTTACATTAGAAACAACCACTAAAAAAAAGACTGGTTAAATACGTTTTGCAATGAATATTCCATGCAATGAAATTTGATGCAAACTCATAGTGTGGAACACTATCCAAGTTATATTGTTAAGTGTGAACAAAAACAAAAAGTACAGGAGATATGTAGTATGTTCCTATTTATCTTAGTAAAGAAGGAAGATATAGATGCAGTTGTTGGTATTTATATAGATATAGACAAATGTTCTGGAAGGCTGCACTAGCAACTGTAGTAGTTGCCCCTGGGGAGAGGCCTCAGGGGTCTATATGCCTTTTGTATCTTTTTTTTTTTTTCTTCAAAAATACTAGTTGCTTTTAAAATATATGGTAAAGGAAGGGGAGAAATTAAGGGAGGAATCATTTCCTCACCCTTAGAATTTTAACAAAATAGAGGCACCTGGGTGGCTCAGTCGGCTAAGCGTCCAACTTCGGCTCAGGTCATGATCTCATGGTTTGTGGGTTCGAGCCCCATGTCAGGCTCTGTGCTGACTGCCAGCTCAGAGCCTGGAGTTGTTTCAGATTCTGTGCCTCTCTCTCTCTCTCTCTGACCCTCCCCTGCTCATGCTGTCTCTCTCTCAGAAATAAGTAAAACATTAAAAAAAAAAAAGAATTTTAACAAAATAATTCTGAAGCAGAGGAAAACTTTAGTTAAATAAAACATTCACACAGAATGGAGAATTCTTGTGAAATGACTTTTCTGGCTATCCAACATTGAAAAAGATGGTTCTTTTAGTAGTTCCCATCTTTGTTAAGACTATTCATAAAATATTTGAATTTATTCCTCTGTGTGGGGAAGTCCTGTCCAGGGAATATAATGTAATCTTTCTTTGAGTATCTTGCAGTGTTTTGTGCTCATAGTTGTAAACACCACTTTTTCATGACAGGAGATGAATCTAAACTGGGGGCATCTCCTAGAGTTTTATTATTCCTCCGCAAATAGAAATGGAATGTTAAAAAAAAAAATCTTCAGGCTGACAACGATTTTATAGTTAGTTGGATTTCAGCTTATTGAAATCAAGCTAACTAGAATCACGTGGAACCCACAAATTTAGAAACAGTTATGTTCAAACCCCATCTTTGAACCTGGCACTAAGTTAGACTCAAAGAACAAAGAAACAGATATCCATATGGATTTCCACAAACTATAGTCTTTTTTTTTTTTTAATATTTTTATTTATTTCTAGGAGAGAGAGAGACAGCGTGAGCAGGGAAGGGTCAGAGAGAGAGGGAGACACAGGCTCTGAAATAGGCTCCAGGCTCTGAGCTGGCAGTCAGCACAGAGCCCAACGCGGGGCTCGAACCCACGAACTGGGAGATCATGACCTAAGCAAAAGTCGGACGCTTAACCGACTAAGCCACCCAGGCGCCCCTACCACAAACTATAGTCTTGAAGGGGTGGTAAGAATTCATAGGGGCACCTGGGTGCCTCTGTCGGTTAAGCATCTGACTCTGGATTTTGGCTCAGGTCATGATATCACGGTTTGTGAGATCAAAGCTGGCTTCGGGCTCTTGTGTTGACCATGTGGAGCCTGCTTGGGATTCCTTCTCTCCCTCTCTCTCTCTTCCCTTCCCCCACTCGTGCCTTCTTGCTCCCAAAATAAATAAACAAACATTGAAAAGAAGAATTTATAAAAATGTACATATTTGAAGTAACTTGAGAAAAGTATCAAAGTAACAAATAATAGGTCATTTTAGGTAAATCAATCCTACAAAAATATTCTGACTTCCAAGTAAGCCAGAGTATTTTGAAAATAAGTCATCTAAGGGAATGTAACTTAAGCAAAATATTTTAGAGTAAATTTTTTAAAGAAAATATATAGTATTTACATTCACTTAGTATTGACTTACCAGTCATTCTAGAGAATTCAACAGTTTAACAGGATTTCTGAGAGGGTCCTACCTTACATTGAGGAATAAATCATAAACAGGTGTTCTCATAATGTGACTGGGAGGTACAGTAAAAAAAATTTACATTATATTTTATATGAAATATATTTTCTATTTCTCTCCTAAAAAGAGAAAAAACCCTAAGACTACAGGGCACTGTGGAGGAAAGTTGCTCAGACCATCTGGAAGAACCATTGTTTGAAATTTCTTGATTCTTTCTTAGAGTACATAGTGTAGGGACAGCAGACAGTAGTAGCCTCTCAATAAATGTTAACTGAATATACTGCACATGCTTAATAATAAATGCTCCTTGAATAAAGAAAAAAAATATTCCACTTCATAAACAACCTTTTCCCCAGATTCTATTCCTAAGCTACATGCATCAAAAAAGGACTGTTGGTCAAATTCCCAAAGGAAAGGACCTCATGTTTTGCTGATGGGGACAGGATTAATATCCACCTATAATAGTCAATCACTCAAACTTCTGGGCTTCTAGTAATCAAGATCCAGGATAAATCCTAACATGATATAAATCACTTAAAAACAAATACGCTCTAACATCATTTTGTATCACTGTATTCTGCCGTGGCTTATTCTGAAAAACAAAATCAAGAATTCCTACCCGAACAAGTTTTTCTGAATCCCCTCTCCATTTGCTGACAATGGTAGATGCAGAAATGTTAAAGAAGGTTGTTTTGCACTCCGTGGCCACAGCTTTGGCCAGTAAAGTCTTTCCTGTACCTAGAGACACATGCAGATGAATTGTGAGCTACACTTGAACTCCATTCCTCTGCTAACAGACAGAAGTCAGTCTCACAAGGGAAAAAGGAGGTGGTTACCTAGCAGTCATTAGCTCAGTGCTGAATGAAGACAGGGCAACTCATCCTCCACGTACACACTTAATATCAAGACCAAAACAGAAAGCTTCCTTTACCTGGAGGGCCATAGAGAAGCAGTCCTTTCCAGGGGGAGAGAATTCCTGTAAACAGCTGTGGGTACTATGGAAACAAGGAACAAAGATGAGGTTTGGTACCCGTATGTCAGCCTAACCCCCTTAGCGGAGACGAATGAAGCCAGAGTGAAACACAGCACAACTCAGAGAGTCACCCTTTTTTAAAGGCTGGCTGCTTCTATTTACATCATATTTATCCAAGGCTTCCTTTCGCACTTAGTAGGAATGTGTGGCTTAATTTTTGTGGCTTTTTACAAGAGCAGTGTTTTTGTTTTTTTTTTTTTAAGGAAAATAAAGGCATATGTAGGTACTTTTCTTCTCCATTACAATAGTTATTGCCTACATACATAATACCATTTCCCCCATGGTTCTATATATAGGATGTTTGGCAATCTTTTGATTGTTGTGAGTAGGGAATGCCCTTTAAGATAAACACCAGAACCAACAAACAAAGGTGTGTGCGAATTAGGCACAAAACTATGGTGAAGCCTGATTTGAAAGTTGGGAGCCTTCGGTCCTGAATGCATTATGAGACAATGACTCCAAACAGGACATACATGGACTTCATGTATTAATTCTCTCCCATTAATTCAAATTCAGACAACCTGAAGCATAGGTAGAGTTGATAGAGAACAAGGGAGAAGGAAAAACAATAGTACGATTATAACTAGCTATTAGTTTCTTGCTAATGCTAATGTCAAGATCTCGATGCCATCACATACAGAGCTTATGATACTATGGAGAGAATCCATTCAGAGAGTTTCAATGAGATGTCCTATCCCTTCCAGAAGACTTGTACTATAGAGCCACTCAGAGGAAAGGGTGAATACATTTCTACTAGTTCTGAATACCAGCATATTTCCTACTCCCATGTCTGAACACAGAAAGAAAGAGAGAGGAAAGAATCCGAATTTATTGATTTGTGTCTCATTGGAATAGAAGTAGCCAAAAATCAGAGGCTGGATGGGCTCAGTGAATAATAAATAGATTTTTCAATACAATAAATTTGTTATCTTCACTGGGGGAGATCACAGAAAATGGCCACAAATTATCTGCAGCTCCTTCCACCAAGAGGCAGAGCATATTTCTCCACCACTTGAATCTGGACTTGGCCTTGTGACTTTGGCCAATGAGACATTAGCAAATAGAAGAAGGGACGTGGGAGATGCTGTTGGATGGGGACCTGCCCTGTCTCCCTTCTGTCTGGGAACCCTCTGCCGCCTCAGGAACAAGACCAGGTCTGCTGCCGGAGGATGAGAGGCACGTGGAGACAACTCAATCGTCCTGTTAATCCAGCTGTTTCCAACCACCCTGGCTGACACCCCACATGTGGGAGTGAGCCCAGCCAGCATCACGTGGCAAAGAGATGAGCTGGCCCCACTGAGCCCAGCCCAAACTGCGTACCCCCACAGTTGCACACAAGTAAATGACTGTTGTTTTTTAAGGTGCCAAGTTTTGGGGGTGGTCTGTTTTATGGCCAGAGCTACGTGGTACACTGACCTTCTTGGTACCACACTTCTAAACCCACCATGGAAAGTCCTGTTTTCTATTTTCTTTCCTGTTTGGTGAACCACTCTGAACAAAGACTTGTCGGGAATAAGCAATGAGCACAACATGATGGCTTTCCTGGCCGGTGCCCTGGAAGTGGCTGTCTAGTCCTTACAACCAGTCAGAGCAAAACCCCAGGTAATGTGGGTATTGGGGAGGGTAGGCGGCAAGATCTATAGAAACAAAGTGAGAGGCTCTCTCCTACAGGAGGTATTTCTACTATAATATGTACATTTTTAGGGAGGCAAACTAATTTGAACCGATCTATAGCAACCAACAAATCATATATAAGATCTTCAAGCCTAAATGATCACTTGAACAATAGACACCTGTCTTGAACCAATACGTGACATGATTTCAAACTGCCTGCAAGGGACTGGGCTGTGGTGCTCCAGTGTTTAACCAAATACCGTGGCACGGGCAAAAAGTTAACCTGATGACAGAAAAACATCCTGTCCTTCTCTTCCTGATAGGGGCATGACGTACAGTTTGTCCAATGGATAATGAACAGAAATAACCCCCGCGAGGCTTCCCATCCTTACCCTTATAGGGTACACAACAGCTTCCTTGACTAACTGCTTGGCTGCATCGAGTCCAATAATGTCATTCCACTTTATGTTTGGATTATGGAGATAAATGTCCTGCAATGCACATTTGATCATTTTGTTAAAACTAATGTTTTCCTCCACAGCTGTAATAAACACAGGAGCTGCAGAATGCTTGACTTACAATAGGATATAAAGTGCTGGTGATAAAAACTTTTCATGTTAGATATATGTACATATACATATTGTAATTATGGGCTAGCTCACCAAATGGATGCCATGAACATAGTCAGTGACTTTTCCCTGAAGAAGATATTGATAATATAATATGGTACTTTTAAGAGGGAAAAAAAAATCTCCTAACGATGGACTATACCTGTCTTCAGTTAATAGCAAATCGTGCTGATTTATGACTGTAATCAAATAAGCTACAGAATATGCCCTCAAATTACATTGGCTTTTACTGCAAAACATAGTTCCTGGCTGGTGCCTGGCCTCTCTTGCTCCTTGATCTCTCAAACGCTTTCTTAATTTGTGGCCAGAGAGAGATCATGCTCCTCTGAAACCAGTTTCTCTTTTCCCCTAATGATGACCCCTACTTGCCATCAGGAGGAGTTGCTTCTACAAAATTCAAGGTAGCCAGCAACCAGGCAGAAGTGCGGTTTGCCGTCTCCTACGGGAGCCCTGTAGCGACCATCTGGAGCAATCAATTAGGGCGGGCCTTGGTGATTACTAATTTACAGTTTCCAAACGTCAATTTCACAAGCCACCTCGGAACAGTCACTCAGGGCCTTTCTCAGTAGGAGCTGTTTCGGGCAAACTGAGTATCTAGCGCGTTACACCCAAAAAAGAAAAACCTCCTTTGCCAAGTCATTCTGAATGACTACAGAACCATCTGGAAACTAGTCTTATGTTTTAATTTTTAAATAAATAATACATGCACATGGTTCAAAAGTACATTTTTTCAATGCTGGTGAGATGTTTTGCTCCCACCCCTGTTCCTCGTCTTCCCATATCCCTCCACCATGGGTGACAACCTTTATTAGAGAAACCATTCATGCAAGTGACTTTAGGCAAGATCCATTCCTGGATGGGATGGCAGAGAAAGCACACCTATCTTCCCAAATCTTGGGAGAACCTTCTCTGTGTCTAGACAGTGGATCTGCATGCTCGCCCATCAGCCAATCTCATTCCTGACACCACACTTTCTTAGGAAAAGCTCGGCACACAGCGGGGATTGATCTACCTTGGAATTCAAAGCAGCCATAGATAAAAGCAATATTCCTTGCCCTCTTCTAGAGCTGACATTGAGTACCACGCAGCAGTATTTAATTTCCCAGTGGTAAATTCCTCCTTATAGCAGCAAAACTTATCAGTCAGAACTCAATAGGACTACCTCATGAGGTGTTGAGCTCCCCATCACTGTAAGCATTCAAGCAGAGACTGGCTGACTACTTCCCATGGCACTGCAGAAAAGATGCCAGGTGGAATCATTTCAGGCGACTTCTACTTACAACTCTGTTATCATTAGTCATGGTATCCTTTTGTAGAAACAGTAACAAAGAAGTTATTTTTCTCTGCTCTCTTTTGCATCCTGATTACCACAGCCTGGCTCGATCCTCATTCTCTTTCACTGGTAATAACTTAAAAGCTGGTCTCTTTATCTCTATTTCTTTGATCTCCATCTACCATACTGTCATTAGGACATTTGAGTATCCCATTCTCCTGATGGACACCTTTCAAAAATTCCAGATGTCCTCCAGGCCACTTCTAGCTCTGGGCTAATGTTCACTATGCCCCTAACTCAGGAACTCTGGCCTCTCTCTGCAACCCCGTTCCCCACCACTCCTTCCTTGGGGCTCATTCAGCTAAAAGCGGTACAATTTCACAGTGTGTTGTTTGGCCCAGAACCCTCCACCTCCCTCTTCTACTTTTTTACGTTCCTATTTCTTGTGTGTCTTCTTCCCTAAAGCTTTTCCCACCCTTTGGCACAAAATACCCCTCCTTTGTATCTCCAAGTGCACCTTACCCATGGGATGAGAGACTCTTTCGGGCAAGGACTGTGTCTGACTCCATCTTTGTGTTTCCAGCCCCCAGCACATGCTTGACACCTAATAGGTGCAGTAACGGCTGCTGAACTGAACAGCCAGAGCCAGGGAACCCTTAATTACTGCAGAATAGCTGTGCATTTTTTTGGATCATATTAAACATCTCTCTGAGTCTGCCTAGGTTGCAGTCTTTCATTAAATATGAGATCACTGGATATCAGATAAATAGCCTACAACTCAGGAATCATTCTGTTTTCCCAAGGAACTTGCCCAAAGTCGCACAGCTAGAGAGAGAAGGACGGAGAAATCAAATCCAGGTCAACTGATTCCAGAGCCGGTGTCCTTAACCATGAGACTTCACTGCCTTTAAATTTTGAAGGGTAAGCTTGAAATTCAGCTGTCTGGATGATAAGCTCTTTCCTGCTAATCTTGATTTTCATGGCAATTTCCAATTATGAAATCATCAGACTCCCAATATCTCTGTTTCTAGACTTTGACTGTTTAAACAGGATGCAGACATGCTGTTTCCTTCTCTAAGAGGCTTTCTCTCCTTAACTGTTGGCTCTGCTCTAAAACCTTTCACCTGTCCCTTCCCTTCCAAGTCTTTTTCCCTTTTGGTTTTCTTGGCCTCTGTAGTGAGATGGTGGGCTCTTTGTGTTGTAATTTTATGATTCTATAATTTATTTATCATGCATTATTGTGCCTCTAAACAATATGAGTGCCTTTGCAAGTAGGGGCACTTTATAAATAAATGATCATATTTATTGTTATTAATAAAAGAAGCAGCCCACAATGCTCCAGGAGCCCCAATCTGCCTCCGTAAATTTGTGAATTGAGTATTAGACCTTACCCGGCTCACCACGGCTGCCAATTCTCGCATTTCACTATTCATGCCAATAAATGCACTCAGAGGTTTCAACAATCGTTCCTGACAATGGGAACAGAAAGCTTTACATTACAATATTGCTCATAACTTAGAAAGCAAAACAGGGTGCAGATAGATCTCAGTGTCATAAATGGTGGCAGATGGCTGTAACCTTTGACTCGATCTCAAGCTTTCTCTAGACTCAAAGTCATATTTCTAAAATTCGTCTGGATGTTGCTAGCTTGCAAGATGAACGTCACCATCTCAGCCACTTACTGAGGGGTCCAGGTTATAGTTAAGGCTGTTCAAGCTGACTTCGCCGGTCGCTCCTTTGATGGCATCTGTGAGCAGCCCTCGGAAGTCAATGATTTGGCCCTGAAAGGGAGTAGTGGGTATTTACACCATTAAAACATAAGAGAAAACAATCCTCAGTAGCTCTGCTTCCTTCGGTAAATCAAGGCACATTTATGTACCTTGATATGTAGGATACACACAGTGAAGCTTTCAAAGGAACCTGCACTGGGGCTCCCGAGTGGCTCAGTCAGTTGAGTGGCTGACTCTTGATTTCAGCTCAGGTCATGATGCTGGGATCGTGGGACTGAGCCCCATGTCAGGCTCCACACTAAGCATGAAGCCTGCTTAAGATTCTCTTTTCCTCCCCCGCCTCCGCCCCTGCTCTGCTTCCACCCCTCTCCCCTGTTTGCATGTGCTCACTCACTCTCTAAAATAAAAAATAATCTTTAAATAAAATAAAAAGAACCCATATTAATAATTAACAAGATGGTTTCCTCACGTTGGGGCCTCTAGAAGAAAAAATAAGTTGCAAATAAATTCCTTAGAATGAAGTTGGTTTGAATAAAACTTCACAAGCATTTTTCAGTTCCTGATACCATGACATCTGCTTCCTTACAGGTCTGGCTCCCCTATATTGTCTCGTCCTTTGAAACATTTCACACACAGGAAGAACTCATTGTTAGGAGAGTAATGATAGTTCGCATTAACAATATCATGTACATTCTCCACTCAGTAGAGTCCCAGCTAACAAGTGACTTAAGGCCAGGTTTAAACCCAGATATCTGCCTCCCGTACTCCTCCCAATGCCACCTTGTCTCCCCTGCAGGCAGAAGGAAAAAGGAGGGATGCATGCAAGAAACAAATAAAAGCAATAGCCAGCACTTACTGAGTGTATATTATATGCTGGGCACTATGCTAACATTCTCCACTCATTATGATATTTTTCCAATTAAAAAATTTTTTAATGTTTATTCATTTTTGAGAGAGAGAGACAGAGCATGAGCATGAGCAGGGGAGAGGCAGAGAGTGAGAGGGAGACACAGAATCCGAAGCAGGCTCCAGGCTCTAAGCTATCAGCACAGAACCCAGAGCAGGGCTCAAACCCACAAACTACAAGATCATGACCTGAGCCAAAGTTGGCACTTAACTGAGCCACCCAGGTGCTCCTTTTAATAAATTTATAAATGTTTACTTATTTTTAAGAGACGGAGAGACAGCGTGAACTGGGGAGGGACAGAGGGAGACACAAAATCTGAACCAGGCTCCAGGCTGACCTGTCAGCACAGAACTTGACCTGGGTCTCAAACTCAAACCATGAGATCATGACCTGAGCTGCAGTCAGATGCCTAACCAACTGAGCCACCCAGGCACCCCTCACTATGATATTCAAAGCAAGCACTATGATTTATATTTTACTTGCCCAAGTTTACACAGCTGGCAAAGTCTGAGCTGGGGTTTGAACCTAGGCAGGCTGACGCCAAAGCCAGTGCCTTTAAGAACAACATGCCTCCTAACTTGGTAGGGGGAATTGAAGAATCCGGAAGCTAGGGGCTCTAGCATGGCCATGATAAACCTATTTTGGAGATGGGCCCCTGGCCATATAATCTCATGTAGTTTATGAACATTTGTAACACTAGGGAGAAAACCATCTACATGTGACACTGAGGACATTTCTGCTGGAAAAAGAATTTATAATCAGAATCTTTCAAAAGTTAAGTGCTGGGTTGAATAATCTCTTCCTTGTGACCTGATCAGAAATATCTATTCATATCAGCATGAGAAGTTCGCGGGAGGAACTGGTGCACAAAACTGCGAGGCCAGAGTGGTCAGAAACACAATGAAAGTAGCAAAGGTGAACCGGAAGGTATTTCTCCACGGGAGGCATTGATTCGAATGCATCCTCTCCAGCATTCACCCATTTAATTGAGGGCCTTAAGAGAAGCCATTTCAGGCCAATGGGAGCTCCACTGATTTCCAGGGAGATGCTCCCAGCTTCCCCTCCAAACACACACACAGTCAGAGCTTAGTTTGCCCCAGAAGAGCCAGCCAGAGGTGTCTGAAGCCCTGTAGTTTGAGAACTTGCTTGAAGAAAGATGCCTCTTAAAAAGACACACAACCCCGGAAGTTAAAATCAAGAGAAACCTGCTGGGTGTGGATACTGCTTTGCATTTCCAAAGGACAGGTTTTAACCTGTCTTTTGCCTCCATCCACCCAATCTGGGTCTTCTCTGTTAGAGAAACTATTATTTCTGTATCAAGGCACAAGGTTCATTATGAAGGGAGTAGAAATATTTAGTACGGAAAAGACCTACCCTATTTCAACTGAGGTTTCATGGTTCACATGAAATTACATTTAAGCCTAGAGCCACATCTCCATGGAGAAAAGGTGCCATCACTAATCAATCACCACCGACAGGGGAGGAAAGAATGGGTATGCCACCCTAACTCCTTCAATAATGCAAAACACCCACGCCTAGCATTTCAGTCATGCGATTTTTAAGCTGAAAGTGACGTTGGAAGCCATCTCTTCCAAACTCCTGAGTTTACAAATAGGGGAACTGAGCTTCTCCGAGACGGGGCAGGTCCTTCAAGACCAGACCAGAACCCCAGGGCTATAATCCTCACCTGCTGCTCCTCCCAGTTCACCGCGCAGCCAGCCTTTGGCCATTACAGATTAGCTTTCCTATATGACAAAAATAACCTTTTCTACTTTCATTTTAAAAAGAAAAGGGAGGGGCGCCTGGGTGGCTTAGTCGGTTAAGCGTCCGACTTTCCCTTAGGTCATGATATCAGGGTTCGTGGGTTCGAGCCCCGCGTCGGGCTCTGTGCTGACTGCCAGCTCAGAGCCTGGAGCCTATTTCAGAGTCTGCGTCTCCCTCTCTCTCTGACCCTCCCCTGCTCACGCTGTCTCTCTCTCTTTCTCCTAGAAATAAATAAAAATATTTTAAAAAGAAAAAAAAGAAAAAGAAAAAGAAAAGGGATGCCCCGTTTTGGTTCTAGGTTCATGAATGCCACTTACTTGTTGTGGGCAGATGTTTTCTTCTCCGCTGCCTTTGTGGATTCCTGATATACTCAAGCCAAAGTCAGCACCCTCTGTGTGAGTATTATTGACAGGCTCCTGAAGAAAGAGGAAGATAGCAAGAAATCAGCTGGGAAAGCAAGTTACACATGCTGGTGGAAAATGCCTATCCCAGCATCCAGCATCACACACCGGATATCAGTTCAGTAAATGGGAAACCCATGTGTCATTTGGCCACTTCTGTGTAGGCCCATCAAGATGCATTCACTGTTTGCCTGTGCCATGCGGGAAGAGCTGTCACCAGAAGCTACGGGCTTCGAGCAGCTTTTCCGGTGGAGGAAACCACTGTGGCTCAACCCCCCACCTCCCCCCTCACTGGTTTGCCTGTTCTCCTGTAACCAGAGGTGTTTGAGGCCAGGGGTGGCTGAGTTTAGAGGTGGAGCAGAGTCAATAGTCAAGCACCGCCTGTGGGCTGCTCCTGCCCCACCTCCAGCTCCCTTCCACCCGAGCCAGACTGCAGTGGCCAAAAGTGTACAACCTCTCAACTCCTGAGAGTGAGAGGTTCCTTCTGACAAGTGAGTTTCATGAGGACCCCTTTCTCTCTGACATCCATTCTTCCCATTCCTTTTCACGATTTCCATTGGTTCTCTTTCCTCTGAAATCTGGTATGTGTGTTCTGACCCAGGAGGTTGTAGGTATGGACCCCCTGAGTTAGGAGCCATTGGTTTCCCCCGCCTGCTGGGCTCTCTCTTCTTGCTGCTCACCCTTTCCCCACCGTTGTCTAGCGGGGAGGTCTGGAGCGGAGACCAACCATTTGTGCTTTGGAGAAACCCAGCCTTTCCTGAGACTATCCTTGACCTAGTCTTAGGAGTCCAGGAATGTGCTTTGGGACAGGAAGACATGCCACCTATAGTTACCTCAAATGCGATGACTGAGCTCTGTAGCAACAGGCCCCTTGCTCTGACTGGACCCAGGGCTTGCCCCTCGAGGCCTGTTTCCCTGTACTCCACCCAGGGGAAAGGCTGGGGGAAGGAAGGAGACTTCCCACTCAAATTAAGAAACATTAGGAAGCCTAGAGAATTGCCTGTGGTTTTAATTCAGTATATTAGGAGAAAATGTACAATTTAACCAAATCACACAAAAATGAGTAAGTGTGACTCTTTTCTCAGGGCTATTTCTCAGCCACCTGCAGTTTTACCAATGCAGTTTACCTACAGTTTTACCTGCTTAGGATGCTCCTTATGGACGGATTTGGCATCCCCTGGCTTCCCCACCGTGGTTCTGGATCGTGGCCTCTGCTGACTGATCTTGGGAAGATTTTGACAACTGTCACTCACCACCCTAGGGAAGGGAACAAAGACCTTGGAGGAAATTATTCAAACCACTTAATTTGAGGTAACTAAACAACTTGTGTAGCCCACTTAAAAAGAGCTCTAGAAAGATATGCAGATGTGCCACAACTAGGCCCTTCCATCTACACTGTCCTGCTACCCTGGCCATCCTGGGTCTGACTTGCTCCACTCTACCCCTCGGGTTCCTCACAGAGCAAGCTAGAGGGCCCACCTCCTCCTGGAGGCCCCCAAGCCCCTCTTCACCTTCCCTTCAAGCCACCTGGCTCCAGCTCTCCCGCAGGTAGCTCTGTGCTCCTAGGAACACACGGAGCATTTGCCTGTGTTCCTTCCCGCCTCCCTTAAAGAGCTGTATGCAGCCCAGGGGCCACGTTGTGGGGAGGAAGGAGGACACCTAGGGATTTGCCTGTAGTTTTGATCCAGTGTGCTGGTTGCACTTAAATAGTTCGCCTCATGCTGCGTACACCTAACATGAAAGGCGCTCACTTCAGCACGTGTACTAAAACATCCAAGGAATTTGTGGAAGGGAAGCAAACCTCACTGCATCTCTGTTGTCACAGATCTTCATATTTGCCAAATAGATTTTCACCAGATATCGTTCACTTAATGCTAAACAAATTGATGAGGCTGGACGTCAGAGAGTGGCCACCTCCCGTGGAGATGGGCTGCGCCGACTGGGAAGGGAGCCTGCGGAGGGCTGGGGTGGTGGCGCTTATAAGCGTACATGTACATTTGACTGCATATGTGTTACATACATCAATGTAAAGGTAAAACAAAGTTGTTCACTAGGTCTTTGGAATGAGAAATTCAGTTTTGGAAAATTAGTAGATAGGAGACGACATCAGAGAGAGGCAGGACTGCTCAGCAGCAGAACATGGACTCCCACATACGAACTTGTTTGGGTTTTTTCTGTTCCTTTGTCCTTCCGTGTAAGATGTGTTTGCAGGAGTTTTGCTGGAAGTATTTCTCCCATGTGCTAAGGGGTCTCAGAGAGAAGCTACTTCTCCATTTCTTTGTGGGAAAGAAGGAGTTGTATCTAATATAAACACCTAGCCAGCAAGACCACCCACGCCAATAATGCCACCAATGTCCACACATGGTGACCCCAGTGTTGGCCCACTGGGGTGGGTATCATGAGAGGTGGACAGCTGGCAGTTTCTCGGAGCACTGGTTTTTCATCTGTAAACTAGGAATACAAACACCTGTCCCTCAGGCCTTTGGCTGGCACCAAAATGAAATGTCTATGAAATGAACACCAAACATTTTTGCAAACCCTTATGAGTAGCATTGATTTAATGCAGTGAGGCTATACATATGCCTAACATCACTGCCGGCCTGGCCTGGCAGGGAATGGGGAGTCTGTTTTCCAGCTTTGATTTCCCTTTGGAGGCAAGTGATTCACACATCGGCTTTAACATAATCAGAGACAAGTGCTCAATGTGCAAAGCAGTGCGATCCAGTCTCAGCCAGCTCTAACGGCTGTAAAATCCGTCCTGATGCGGGACCAGATCCACCCCCACTGTAATGTGAGGTGCCTCTCCTGAGTGTGCCCTGTGAAATTCCACAAAGAAGGCTCAGTCCCTCTTCAGAGAGGGTAGACTGGTGTCGTGTCGTTCTCAGGGCACCGCCCCCCATGGCTTCCATTCTTCAAGCTAAACCTCTCCAGTTTCCTAAGGCAACCTGATCCCCCAATTCATCCTTGCCCTGGTCACCTTTCCTTTGTCCGCTGTCTTCTGACCAGAACAGAGTCGCCTTCAATTTTTGGGACACCGTGTTTCTATTAGTGAGGCCGGGGACCACATTAGCACCTCACGCTGTTGACTCACACTACATCTGCTATGAACTCAGATTTCTAGGTCTCTTGATTTTGTAATGAGGGAGCTATTTGTCATTAATCTTTGGTTAGAGCTTACACCTTATCTCATTAAATTTCATCTTGTTATCTTGGGCCCATCTTACAAATCGTCAAGATTTTTTGGCATCCTAATTCTGTTATCCTTCACATTAAATAACCTTTCCTCCACTGAGCCCTCTGCAAATCTGTGAACTGGGAGCTTGCTCTCTGGTGTGAAATGCAAGAATTAGGAAAAGGCACTTTCATTTGTTAATAGCCAGTCTCCTGACACAATCTTTCATTTAAATAGCTATCTTCAAGTACAAAATTGTAAACAAACAGCATTCATTACTTCCTGATTATCTTTCCTGACTCCAGCCATTTGGTGTCTGACCTTTACACCTGCCACGTGCAAACATTTACTCAGAGACAAGCTGAGGACATCCAAGCTGTCGAGCTGCCTCCCTAAAGAGACACAAAGTGCTCAAAAGACATTGGCTCCTGGAACGTTCTGCTAGGTAAGGGATGCTGGGGAAGTTCCAGGCACGAACATGTGGTTGAAACATCATCGGAACACAAATGCGTGCCAAAGCTGGCCTCTTAAAATGCTCCTTGCTTTTTTGGTTCAAAAGTAGTTATCATTTGTTGTCAGAGCCTGACTAGCTTTAGGGAAACTGTAAATAAAAGGATATTGGTCACTTTGGTCAAAATAATAAAACTGTTTCTAAAGGATAGCACAAAACAAAGGTAGCCTCAGGCAGACCATTACTGAGAGTATTATCATGAAGCATGCATGGGTGCTCACTACGTGTGGGGACCTCCCTGTGTGTCGGACACTTGCTCCAAGCTTGTGAGTAGCAGAGTCAGGAATTGAACCTGGATCTTGCAGCCTCTGCGGTCCATACTTTTCATAGCACATAGCTTTGAAAGAGCACCAGTGAATGCAGTTATCTGTGGTAAAACCAGGAGAGCCCATAGACGTTGGCTCACGTCCTGAACGTCTGTAACATGTGGGGAACCCATGGCTGGGCCCACCAAGGTCACATGATCACAGTCTGCACTTGCTGGTAGACAGATAGGGAACCGAGCTGGAGACTCTTCTGGAAAGGGATCCCATAAACTCTTAGAGTTGGGTTGGTCGAGAGGAATTACCATTCACTTTACCTTCTGGTCTTCCCTCCACTTCTTTGTGGTAAATTAGTTTCCACTGTAGCAAAACAAATATTGGGAGGAAAAGGAAAGAATTTAATTTTTAAGAGAAAGTGATTTTTCAGATATGTTTGCTCAAAATTTGGGCTACAGCATTGTGGCGTCCAGGAGCTGTAAGCTATTTTCATATAGAAAAGAAGTGAAACTACCAGCAGAGGGAAAGAAGCCCATGTTTCCCAAGAATTTCTGCACAGAGAAAGACCCTAATGCCTTTAGATATTAAATGAGTTGGAGACCATGAACCTGGTGGCAACTTCAGTGTGGGCCAGCTTTACGGTTACCATTTCATTAAGTTTTCATGAACTTGACACCATTTTGCTGTGGTCCGTGGGACACCAGGCTGATTGCATGAACACTTACCAGTTGTACTCTGCCAGTTTACCTTAAAATAAAGACATTGCGTCTAATATCCCAGGAGAATATGGTTCCAGGCTAAATCAGAACCAGCAATCTAGAAATTAGATCATGTCAGTAATAGTCCTGGTGGCCCAGGAGTCAGTGCTTCTCTGCCAAAACCCAGACCCAGCAACTGGCCAAGGACAGGGAGCTCTGAACCCTGCCTTGGAAAGGAGCTCAGATAAATATCCCTTCCAGCTCAGAGATGCGCCCCGGGCTATTTTTAATTGACATTCCTCTTGGTTTCCTGGTCCCCACATGAAATGTTAAAGTCTGTGGCTTAACAAGTGCCTTGTAAACAGGACAATGATCTCCCTTGGTTTATAATTACTTCCCCCACTTACAGACTTCCAAGTCAATGTTACTACAAGACATAGGGCCCTCACTTTAGATCTTTCCTCCAGCCAGCCTCCTTGACTGCTAACCTATACTGGGTCTTTGCATTATATTGATCATTATCTGGATTGATGGCTTTCAAAAGCATTTCATTATCTATACATGAGCTATTAGCTTCACCAATACTCATTTTCATGTTATTTTCAAGATAGATAATAGGTCTTCCTAACGACAATAACAAAAAGTCTTCTGTCATTTATCCTCTTCCAAGAGCTCTTTCCATTTTTAAAGAATTGAAAGTAACATTGGTCTTCTAAAAAGTACCTGTGAGACACTGGGGTTTTTCTTTCATTGTCCTAAAACACACATTCCCCAAACAAATGCCACCATGACTAAAGGGACAACACTGCCTGGCCAATCATGTTTACATTATCTGTACAGGATCTACAGATAATGGCTACACAGTCTTTCCAGTCTATTCCTTCAGTGTAGGGTTTGGGAGAGTAGCATCTATCTGAGAATACAATGAGGAAGAAACACTAGTCTTAAAGGTGAGATAAAACCTTATTTCTAGAAAATCACCATGTACCTGTGTCTGATGTCTTTTTGACAATTTTGGGGTATTTCTGAAATTTTACAAAATAATAGCTCTCATATTCCATCAAAATAGTTTCAAGGTCAACGTTGTCACAGACTTCAAAGCGTTGCAACCCCAGTTTAGTTTCTTGCTCCAAAGCATTGGCTGCATCGATATATCTGGCCATTTCACAGAAGAAAACACAACAAAAATTAACTCTGGGTAAAAAGAATAAAGGCAAACAGGCATTACAAGTCCATAGAGACTCAATACAAATTTTAAGCTTATATTAAGCAGTATTAGATGAAAATTACAATGCATGAGGCTTGCCTATAGAAGAAGAAGCCCATGTATGTTAAGTATATCCAAGTAGTGTTTTTCAAAGCAGTCGCCTCTGGAGGCTGCGTGCTTATTCTAGTGATGTCATCATTATTCATAACATTTTTTAGAAGTGCTTAGATGTGAAATAAGTAAGTCAACTAAGAAAATGTCCTGTATTTTCTCATTTCTAGCCAAAAATGAGTATTTACCCAACTCGATTACCTCTTTATTCACCAGCATTCATTTTAGATAACATCTGGCAATTGTTAAACCCAAGTTTAAGCTGAGAGGCAAGATGTGCCATGATTGTGGCAACTGAAAAGCATAGGTCATGAGTTTTGTCTTTTTTTCATTTTTAATGTTTTTATTTAGTTTTGAGAGAAAGAGAAACAGAGCGAGCAGGGAGGGGCAGTGAGAGACAGGGAGACACAGAATCCGAAGCAGGCTCCAGGCTCCGAACCATCAGCAGTGAGCCTGACATGGGGCTCAAACCCACCAGCCATGAGATCATGACCTGAGCCGAAGTCATATGGTCAACCGACTGAGCCACCCAGGCGCCCCAGGTCATGAGTTCTGAAGGAAGTTCCAGAAATACATTGATCAATATCATCAAAGAGATTGAGTATAGTATAAGATGTCATCTGCTGGGCAGTGTTATTTCTGGTCATTTTACTTCAGTCACACACCTACACTACCATGTGACCATGGATAGAAACACCATCTTCACCAGGATTCTCCACTGTCATTTTTAAGCTGTTGTGGCCTCAGCAACAAAAACAAATGCTTTGTCTCCCAAGCCTCTGGAAGTGGAAAGACTTTCCAGGTCTTAATCTTAGTTCTTGACTTCTTATTAAAACAAAAGATTCTCTCCTGAAAAAATGTGCAAATATGCCCAAATCAGCATACAGTTTCATCCAAGGACCTCAGATTAAGAGTTCCTGCCCCAGGACAGGACCTAGGCTTTTCAATTGCCACAATCATGGCACATCTTGCCTCTCAGGCTTAAACTTGGGTTTAACAATTGCCAGATGTTATCTAAAATGAATGCTGGTGAATGTTTGATTCAAATCTGGGAAGGTAGGAGAAAACTTTCTTTTATATTATGCTCTCTCCCCTTCACAAGATTCAGGTCAGTTGGAACACTGAACTTTTTAAAACAAGGTTGCCATGATTATTTCCAGTGACTTTGCTAAAGTTTAAAGAAACTGCAAACGTCAGTTGGCTGTAGTCAGTCAGCCTCTATCCATACTGATGGCTCACCAGGCTTCTATACTATGTCTTAATCTCCAGTTACGTAGAGAAAAGCTAACTCTGTCCTATTAATAACTTTTATTTAGTATAAAGTAATACATGCTCATTCAAGAAAAAACTGGAAAATACAGATAAGTCAAAAGAAAATTCCACTACATTTCCCTATCTTTCCAAACATTTTTAATGTGTAAACACATATATACTTATATATATGCACTTGCAAAGGTATATATACATATACACAGTAAAGCATATATATATATGTGTTATATATATTAGTTATATATATGTGTGTATGTGTGTGTGTGTGTATGAGAACATACACTAGAGATTGCTTGTAGTCTTTACTCACATCACATTATATTGAACTCTTTCCAGGATCATGGGCTTTTGACTTACACAAAAATTATAAGAATAGATGATGGTAGGGGCTCCTATTTCCTAAACAAATTAATCGGGGAGCAAAACTGCTTCTGTGTGTTCCTACTACATTGTCTGAGCTTGAATGAAATCTGAATTTAATGAGGTTGGCTAGAGGAGCCACTAGAGGTTCACAACCAACAGAGTGACAGGACAGGACGTCAGGAAGAGGAGTGAGCAGTAATGAGCATGACACACTGGGAGGGATGGGGGGAGGGGCTGTTAGCCGGTGCCGAGGCCCGAAGAGCAGCATGCATGGTCCTGGATGAACCAGATCCGTGATCATCCGCTGTCTGACCCCGCTGTTCTCCCCGCTACAGCCCAACTCGGGTCTTTCTGTTTACCTAGTTGTTCCACTATGCCCCCTCTGTGTGCCTGCCTGCAACGCCCTCACACATCATATCTGTCCATCCATCTTCTCCACATCTTTTAGACCAGCTCACATTCCTTCTCTACAAAGCTTTTCTCTGATTGTTTATTCCAATCCACTGTAATCTATCCTCTTGGTGAGGATAAATTCTTAGACTTTTGTTAAAGACAGGTCTGCTTTTCTGACACTGATGTGTCTTTAAAAATACCTACAGTTTACTTTCACCTTGGCATCCACTCATAAGTGCCTTTACCAGCAGGTCTCAGAAAACGCTCAAGTCTAGTAGAATTTTCATTAATTTGAGATGCAAGGGGCCATCTCGTGGCAGAAAGGGGGAAATGCATGCTTTGTAAATCCACAGCAGCCTCAAAGGGATAAACTGTGCTGACTTTTCTTTGTCTTTTTGCTTTTATGGTTCTCCTTTCTGATACAGTTTCTAGGCACAATTGACACTTGGGGCTGGATACCTCTGTTGTGGGTTGCTGTCCCGTGCACTGAAGGGTGTTCAGCAGCGTCCCAGACATTGCTAAATGTCCCCCAAGGGACAAAACACCCCACCTGAGAACCACTGCTCTAACTTGAAATTCAAGCCCTAACCCTGAAACCTGAATATTTTCTTCCTGGCTGAAACCTGGAAAGAAAGGAGACAGGAAAGTAAACAGTGAATGAGCTCCCTTCCTCATACAACCCAGCACATCGGCAGCCTTCACTGTAAGGGCTTGCACGTTTCCGGATCAGGTAGGTGGCCAAACTCAGGTGCTTCCAAATGTCCTCCCCTGCTGGTTTTTGAATGGCATTGCCCGGAAAAGAGAGGAGCACAGGTCATCCAGTAAATGCGATATCTTTATTTTGAGGGAAGGAGAATTAGGGAATAAGAGTGTGATCTCTGTGTACATAGCCAGCTGTAGGACCCTGGGAATCTCATTTGATAGGCCTGAAACCTGAATGGGAAAGGGAAGGTATCTCATGAACTGGGTAGCTTTGTTAAAGTTTTCAAAATGCATAATGGGAATGCTATCTGTGTTGGTGAGGCCATAAAATTATGTATGTAGGTTGCTGAAGGTAGGGGCAAGGATAGGCAGAGCACAGGGGCTTTTAGGGGCAAAGCTATTTGATGTGACAGTACAATGCTGGATGCGTGACCTGATGCATTTGTCAAAACTCACGGAACCATACAACACAAGAATAAAACCTGATGTAAACTATGGACATTTGCTAACAATGATATATCAAGATTGGGGGCACCTGGGTGGCTCAGTCAGTTGACCATGAGACTCCTGATTTCAACTCAGTTTCAATCCCAGGGTCATAGGATCGAGCCCCGTGTTGGGGCTCATTCATTGTGGAGCCTACTTAAGATTCTCTCTCTCTCTCTCTCTCTGCCCCTTTCCCCTGCTGGCACTCTATCTCTCTCTCTCTCTAAAATAATATATATGTATATATATATATACATCTACATATATATACATCTATATACACACATGCACACACAGAGATATATATCAAGATTGGCTCACCAATCGTAGCACACATACCACACCAATGTAAGACGTTAGTAATGGGAGACTGGCTGGGGTGGGGAGATTCCCAGTATATGGGAACTCTGAATACTTTTGGCTCAGTTTTTCTAAAAATATAAAACTGCTCTAAGAAATTCTACTAACTACTTTTATAAGTGTATATCTAGAAAAGTGGAGGTCAGACAGAGAAGAATCACGTCTGTAAATCTTTGTAATGGAACATACCCTTCTTGTGTTAAGTAATGCAGAATCAAAATAAGAATATTTTTTCGTCGCGCTTCTGTCCTCCTCTCGCACTGTGAACAAAAAGGAAAATTTAGATGGGACAACAATGAGATCTAACACTCTTTTTTAAAGCAATAAACCTTGCAGGTAAACGTAACCTGTCAAAACCAGAAAGCATGACTTAAAGGCTGGAAGGCAGTTTGGCGTCTCTAAGGATATGTGAAGTTATTTTCCATTGTCGTTTTCTTCTTAGAGCTGCCTTCTCGACTGTACACTGAAGGTACGATGATTTAAATTAGAATCGCGCTTTACTAGTCAACTTCTTCCTGCCAAGCTAATTGGCATTTTATTGCTTAGACCTGCAAAGAAATGAGTATATATATGGTCCTATTTGGGCCAGGTTAAGGAAAGTGATGGTAAAAAGAAAGTCATGAGCTAGAAATCCGCTCTGACATATCAGCTTACACATCTTCAGTTCACCCAGAGTGGCGCCCAGTCCCAGCAAAGATGTGGCCTGGAGTTCCAATAAGCCACTAAGCCGGTGACTACATAGCCAAACATTTAGAATACCCACTGAGAGTAGCAGAGGCCAGAAAAGAGAAATAGCTGCATAATAATGTCCTTATTCAAACTCGATGTACACATCTGACTTTGGCTCAGGTCAAAATCTCACTGTGAGTTCAAGCCCCATGTTGGGCTCTGTGCTGACAGCTCAAAGCCTGGAGCCTGCTTCAGTTTCTGTGTCTCCCTCTCTATCTCTGCCCTTCCTCGGCTCATGCTCTGTGTCTGTCTCTCTCTCTCAAAAAAAAAAAAAAAAAAAAAAAACATTTAAAAAAATCAAACAGTATTATAAATTATTTTTACATTGCTTTTTTATTATGATGAAATATACATAATGTAAAATTTACCATTGTAGCCACTTATAAGTACAGTTTAGTGGCATTAAGTACATTCATACTGGTGTAGAGCCATCACCGCCATCCATCTCCAGAACTTTCTTTTCTCTCCCAACTAAAACTCTATATTCATTAGACAATAATGCCCTAACCCCATCCCCCTAAGCCCTGGTGCCCACCATTCTACCATTCTACTTTCTGTCTCTATGAATTTGCCTTTACTACGTACCTCATGTAAATGGACTCATGCATATAGCATTTGTCTTTTTGTGTCTGGCTTATCTCACTTAGCATAATGTTGTCAGGGTTCACCCATGTTGTAATATGTGTCCAAATTTTCTTCCTTTTTATGGCTGAATAACATGGTACTATAAATTTTTATATTTATAATTTTTTAAGATTGTATTTTTTAAGTAATCTCCACCTCCAATAGGGGGCCCAACCTCACGACCCCGAGACCAAGAGTCACATGCTCCACTGACTAAGCCAGCCAGGCGCCCCTATAGATTTTTAAAGAAAAACAATGGACTCTGCCCCATTCCACTACCCCACTCCCCACTCCCCCCGCAGAGGCAACAATCTTAATTACTTTAGCTGTTTCTTCTGATAATTACTTCCATGTTTCTAAATACACCACTGTTTTGTGATACGTGAATATTAGGCATTAACTACTCACACCCTCTTAAGGTAGATGAGAACTATGCTGTCGTCCGACTTCTCACCCTCCCTCCCCTTACACTTACATCAATATTCAGTGATTACATTATTGTAACCATGCAAATAATGTTCCCTGCTGAATCAGAAAGCACTTTCCCATTTCTGTACATCGTTTTTTCTTAGAATCAATACTCGCCTCATTTTTTTTTTTTACCTTGGCTTCTTTTCTATATACATATTACTAATTTTCAAACAGCGACACACTCTAAAGCCCTCTCCTGTCACTTTCTTCAGCATCTGATACATCAGATAATGTGTCACATACATTTTCCTCCCTCCTCCAAGGAGTGTATTTTCCTTCAATGCAAAAGAAATGGTCTCAGAATGCATGACAGGGAAGAAGCCTTAGGATTGCTCCTTGGAGCTTCTGTTGCCTTAGCGTGTGTGTATGTGGGTTGAGACCCAACCTGAGATGTGTTATAGTTGGTCACAGTAACAGCTTGAAAGCCACTACACAAAATGACATTATCCTGATCTTAAGATATTCAACACTGGCAGTTTTCGCTCCTCTTTCTGAAGATGTTGACACGACAACTCTTGATAAAGACTGAAACTTTTCTAATTTACCATATTTAGTAACTTTGACTTTGGTAGTCAAAATCTACCCCCCCCCCATTTTTGTTTTTGTTTCTGTTTTGTTGTTTGTGATTTGATTTGACTTGCCTGTAGTGCCATCTAGTGTATTAGAAGGGGAAACACTTCATGAAATTTAGGTTTGTTCCAAAGTAATTCGCATAAACGATGACAATCATTGCAAAATTCAGTCCAAGTTGGGTTTGCAAAATAAAGATATAATCACATGTTAGATAAGCAGTGATAAGATTGATAGGATACGTTTAACTGACTGAGCCACCCGGGCGCCCCCTTCTGATAGGATATGTTCCTAAATAGGCAAATTCTCAAGTTCATGCTTGGGGTTTTGATGCAGAATTTTAAGAGTCTAGAAGGTACCGGGAGATCATTGAGCCTCAGGAACCTGAGATCCAGATAAATTAAGGGATTTACTCAAAACCTGCAGAGTTGAGCTCAGAACCCAGTGTTCTTCCCTCCATCAATTCCTCCATTTTAACCCCCTCCTCTTTAACCTTCGCTCCCACCCCTACACCTGGACTACAGACTAGAAAGAAACTGCTATTATAATTTGTGAAAACCTGTGTGCCAAGTTTGCTAAAATCAAACAATTGTGGTTACCAGACAGTCTTTCTTAGCTGACCTCACAAAGCAATGCCAAGAACGGTGTCTCTTACAATTCCTCAAACCTAAAATTGCACAGTTTTAGTGACCATATCAAAGCAATTACTGGCTAGAACTCCTTCAAAAAGTCAGTGTCCCTGCTGTACCAGGAGTGTTGTGTCTCGTAGGAAGATTACACTTTTTAATTTCTGAAGAGTCAGATTCCTGCTGTAAATGAGCTAATCTGTGCTGTGTGTGTGTGTGTAAAGGTCTTTGAGAACAAAAGGATTGGAGCTAAAGAGCCATGAAAGTTATGTACGCTCTCAGAGCCACTTCAGGGGACACTGGCTAGTGCCCTTTCCAACTGGACAGTGTTTCTGCAAACTGTGGGGTGCTGTGCCAGTATCAGGGTCAGTGATCGGTGGGCGCTCAACAGCTGTGAGTTGCTTTGTTTGTATAATCGAGAGTCTCTCCATCCTTCACTCTGGAAGCACACACTTCTTAATCTAAACGTGCACAGATGTACATGTTCTTTCATGAGAAGGACGCTAAGAAAGATTAGCTAAGGAGTGTTTTGCTTGTGTTCCTCAGTACTGCACACACTTCACTGTGTTTGGATGATAGCTCTGGATTTCCTGAAGATGAGCATCTGGGTAGAGTGAGAAAACTTATTAGGTGAGCAGAAAAAGATCTTGGGAGGGGTATTTTTAAAAGGGGATGGGAGGAAGTGCCTGGCTGGCTCAGTTGGTGGACTGTGCGACTCTTGATCTTAGGGTCGTGAGTTCAAGCCCCGCATTGGGCATAGAGCTCATAAATAAATAGGGAACAAATAAAAGGGGAAGGGAGGGCTGGGGAGGATGGAGGAATGGGGTTGGGTAACAGATAAGGGATACAGAGCTTCTTTTTGGGGTAGTGAAGATGTTCTGAAATTACCGTGGTGATGGTTGTACATACACCCCTGTAAGTATGCTTTGGGTGAGCTGTATGGTATGTGGATTATATCTCAAGTAAGCCTGTTTTAAAATGCTCCTCCCCAAAATGGAGAGAGGTAGAGGGAAAAAAGGCCAAAATGAATGTAAATAATATGAGTAACTTTTTTAGCCTGATTCATAAAACAAATGGTCTGACTGAAAATAAAAATCTTTCATGCAACATTTTGAAGTGATTCAGAATGGAAATGGTGGGGAGAAAGAGCAGCTGATCACCCACATCGCTGTGAGAGCCTGCTCCCCACCCTGACCACAGAGCCCGGGCTACCACCAGCTCCTTCCCGGGATCTGATGAATCAGTTATCGTGAGCGGCCGAGCCCAGTGTGTGTACAGGGTAGTGTCCTGAACAGAAAAGAAAACACAAAACCATCTAGGCAGACATTTCCTTTTACTGTCTACTTTTTCTTTTTGGTTTTGTCATCATGGGCCATGCACATAAAAGTTGAAGAAATGACCTTAGGGGCTCCTGGGTGGCCTAGTTGGTTAAGTATCTGACTTCAGCTTAGGTCATGATCTCATGGTTTGTGAGTTTGAGCCCCGCGTCAGGATCTGGGCTGACAGCTCAGAGCCTGGAACCTGCTTCAGATTCTGTATCCCCTTTCTCTCTGCCCCAACCCCTGCTCACACTCTGTCTCTGTCTCTGTCTCTGTCTCTCAAAAATAAATAAACATTGAAAAAATTCAAAAAAATTATTAAAAACAAAGTTGAAGAAGCCACCTTAAATGTTGTTAATATTTCTTCACTGTACAAAAATAAGCCTATTTCAGTAAAAAAAAAAATTCTTTCTTTTTTTTTAAGAGAGTGTGTGTGCATGTGCGTGAGTAGGAGAGAGGGGGAGGGAGAGCGAGAGCGATAGTGAGAGAGATTGAGAGAGAGAGAGAGAGAGAGAGAGAGAGTCTTAAGGTGGCTCCATGCCCAGCCCGGAGCCCAATGTGGGGCTCAATCCCATGACCCTGGGATCATGACCTGAGCTGAAATCAAGAGTCCGAAGCTCTACTGACTGAGCCACCCAGGTGCCTTGCAAATTTCTTTAAAAGCAGGCATTTAAAAAAAATTTATGTAGATAATATCCAGACTTGGCAAATTCTGAAAGAATATACTCTCAGATATGACTGGTGGAAATGTAAACTAGTACAAACATTTTATGGAGCAAATTGGCAAAATCTATCAAAATGAAAAATGCACAGACTCGTTGACCCAGCAATTTCTCTCCTAGCAATTTCCACCATAGAAGATCAATTATATTATGTTATAGAAACAGTCCATGTATGCACAGTGATTAATGTTCAAGGATGTTTAACACAGCATTATTTGTGTTCACAAAAAAATAGCAATATGCTATAAATGTCCATTAGTGGTTAAATAAGTCATGGAGCAAGCTCACTGTGGGATGCAAGGCACCAGTAAGAAGAATGAGATGGATCTATTTACACTGGTGAGGAAAGGTTCTGAACACGTCGTGTTTTCTTTCCACCCACTCACTGCCCCCCCAGTATTGTGTTACTTGGGGAAAGAAAGCTTGAAACACAAGCTTGAATTAAATTTGATAAAGAAAAAACTTCAAGTAGTACAGTTTAAAAAGTAAAGATTCTTGGGACACCTGGGTGGCTAATCAGTTAAGCATCTGACTCCTGGTTTCGGCTCAGGTCATGATCTCATGGTTTTGAGTTAGAGCCCCACATTGGGCTCTGCGCTGACAGTGCGGAGCCTGCTTGGGATTCTCTCTCCCTCTCTCTCTGCCCCACCCCTGCTCACTCTCTATCTCTCTCTCAAAATAAATAAACTTTAAAAATTTTTAATAAAGTAAAACCTAAAAATAAAAGATTCTCTCTTCCTTCTATCTGCTATTTTTAATTTCTCATGTAATAGTTCAGAATATCATATCACACATATCAACATACCCATGAGCAACTTTTAAAAATTTTATGAAAATGGGATAATTTTGTTTACATTGTTGGGCATCTTGCCTTTTCCTGCCACTTAATAATATGTCATGTGAATCATTCCAGCATATGTACATCTACTTCATTCTAAGACTTACTGTAAAGTGAAAAATCACACACATACCCACAATCCTTCCCTCATAGAAGTAAGGAATAAACCCCAGATATGTAATCACCTCTGGGCACAGGAATGGGACGGGGACACAGCAACTTAGGTGTCAATCTGTATGAATAGTTCAGATGTAATACATTGGCAAGTAGGGAGCAAACAAAACCTCAGCTTGGGGTCAACTGTTCACAGATTGGAAAATGTCTAGGCCAAGGAGTGACATCCACCACCTTGGGAGCAGCCACTCTGACAACCGGGTTCCCTGCCCAGCCTTGGTCGGTATGGGTGCAGGGCAGTGTTCTCTTCCACCGGGAGGGGGAGACCCATACAAAGTCACTCAAAGGCACCTCTTCCTCCACACATGGTTCCCACCCCCATGACCCCACCTCCCTCACTTCACCTCACATCCACAGCGGCGGAGAAACCTAGGAATCATATTGTCTACCACCCATCGGTAGGGCCTCGGGTTTCACAACCACCCTGACAAAACTTGAGCTGGAGGATTTATCAGAATTCTGTCCCTCAGATTCCCTGGAGTGTTGTTGAAACAGTGAACCCACTGACCTGTGGACCCACAGGAGATCAAGACAGACTGCAGGACAAAGGTCTCCATCCCTGAGAGGGAGGCACTGCGGGACCCTAGGCTGATCCGGGCAACGCTGCCCATATTCTTCAGAGAGGCTTGCCCAGGGGTCTGATTTCATTCCTGGAAAATGGCAGTCGTCCCAATGCTAGTCAAGAGTATTTCCGGGGGAGTTTGGCCAGAATCACAAAGTTTGGCAAACAGTCCTGATGTCTGTGGCAGATGATGGGGATTCAGGGATACCCTTTGGTTCTGTGACTTAGAATCTGTTTGGTAATAAAGCTGAGCTTTCCTACTATGCAGATTGTGAAAACTAAGCTTGTACTTCAGGGCTCCGGGCCTTGAAATAATGCTTCGACTTTTTCTTTGAAACAAGTTTGATGGGAATTCAGAAATAGAAAAAAGGCATAAGAAGCTACTATTCAAATACCTAATGCTAAATGTTTAAGATGTGCTATCACTTGAAACACAGAATGTGGTCTTATAAATTTGTTAATTCAAAGTGTAAAGTTTACCAGATCTGTAACATCTCTATACTCCGGCCATTCAAATGAGCATGGCAAGCTGTCTTCTGAATGAAGGAACTAAGAATGGACCACCAACAAATGGTCAGTTTAAACTGTAAAAGATAAAGCTGCCCTCTTAGCACAGCTGGCAACGCATCAGTCTCATAAAAGATGGTATGCCCCTGAAATGGACACAATTAGATGCTCAATTAATTTCTGTCTACCAAAGAAAGGAGGACCAGAAGTGAACATCGAACTGAGGTATCTCATTTGTCTCTGCTTCAATGATCTGGCTGTTTTCTTTTTCCTTCATTTCCTTTGTGGGCAATTGTGCAACAAAAATGCCTCCATTATCAGTTTCAAAATTGAATCCTATGATACTGTAGCCTGAGGAAAAGGAAGCATTGAATATCATCCCTAGTTTTAGACCCAGAAGATATTTAGGAAATGTTACTGTATATACACCACATGCAACATTAGTGCTTTTAATTTCTTTTTTACGGGTGCAATGGAGATTAATTTGCATGAGCTCGTTTCAATTTCTGTAATAAGATCCAAATTTTGCATTAAGCTTTCCATCTCAAAAACAAACAGTTAAAAAGGACACATTTCTTCTTTCAAATGTTTTTATTATAGTTCTATTTTACAGTCCCTGCATCTAATATTCACTTAAAAGCTCAAATATATACCCATAGGTTCTAATTTGTTTTCTTGTTTGTTTCCTGATTACCTCCTGTTTCTACCAGGAAACTTGCTAAGTTTCAAACACTGTGCAACTTGACAAAGCACTAGAACCACCAAAAGAGTGTCTCTGGATCCGGGGAAGGCATTTATTGTATTTAATACAGAGCCAGAACGGGTCAGCTGTGCTCAGGAACAGTGTTCCTTGAGAAGAGGCATTTGTTGTTAACCCTGAGTAGGAACCGGTGATGGCATTTGGGATTTCAGAGAAGTATAAAGTCTGCTGAAACACAGGAGACTTCCCATACCGTGCCATTGTTTAACACTGAACCAGATTATGGAATTATGATATTTGTGTTCTTTTCAAAAGCTCATGCCCACACAGGCTACTTTCTGCTTTCAACAGAGCTGCATGATGGGGAGGTCAGACTGCCGGTCACCAAAAGGCGATATCAGTCCCCTGACATGTGCAATGTGAAGTTCTCAGTATTGCCTATGAGGTAAAATAAAGGATTTAATGTAAACCCATCAAGCCTTTAGAACCAACTTCTCATTCACCAGGGATAGAGCCTCAGGTGAGATGTCAAGGAAGCAATCAGACAATCTAGAAGGGGAGATGTTCTGCAAAACAATTATCGAGGTTTCTGGAACAAGTCAGTGCCATTGAAAAGAAATGAAAATTACAGTAGAGACGGTAGGGGTGGGGGCTGTGGTAATGCAAAGAAACTTAAGGCCAAGACAACCAGATACAATGCATGACCCTGGTTAGAGAACTAGCTGGTTAAAGAACAGTATTTATTACATGATTTCATTTTGATAAAATGTGTGTGTGTGCATATATCTGTGTATACATAGAGAAAGATCTGGAGGGGTGCGTGGATATACACTAAGGTTCACCTTTGGTTCCTTAGTGTCTCTGGGTTGTGGGAATGTTGTGTGTTTATTTTATTTATTCTCTTTGTTACCTATCATTTCTTTAAGCTTGATTTATGAATATGGAAGTAATCATGCAATATTAGAACTGCCAATTGATACTACTGAGAATATTGAAAACAATAAAAACTCTCAGGAATTCTTAAATCTAATAAATTCTAAGACTTGGGATATCTTTAAAACCTAGAATGATAGGGAAAATCTAGACTACTATATAAATAAACTAGTATATATAATGTTTAGACAACTGGAAAGAAGTGAAGGAAGAGTTGAATAATACCTTCCAACATATACCTATAGAATTGTTCAAGAGATTAAAAAAATTAAATATAAAAAGATAAAGGAAGTGCAACCACTGAACTTTCCTGATTTGGGCAAGAGATCTGGCCAGATGCATTCCTGGAGTTCTGACTAGGATCTAATTTTAGATCCAGCCTAATCAAAGGAGCTATAATCAGTGCTGCCATTTTAAGTTATGAGTATTAAGTGATGATTTTTAGTGGTGAGAGTAGTAATAATAAAATGCAGGGGCACCTGGGTGGCTCAGTTTCTTAAGTGTTGGATTCTTGATTTCAGCTTGGGTCATGATCCCAGGGTTGTGGGATGGAGACTCACATGAGGCTTCAGCACTAAGCATGGACCTTGCTTAAGTTCTCTCTCTCTCTCAAATAAATAAATAAATAAATAAAAACAAATAAAAACTAAATAAAATGTAGTCCTGCTAAGAAAAGGGTAAGTGCCCTCAAGGATAACTGAGGGGAGGGCTGGCTTAGGCTCCTCTGACTCCAGCTTTGCTGCTGATGTTCAGGTGGTCAGAGCAAATGGCTATTCATTCACTCAAGAACGTGTTCGATGCCTGTGTCCTACACCGCTCTGGGGACAAGCCAGATGTAGGAACTATTACGGGTCTTACGAGGCTAAACTGTTTGACTTTGAACTATTCACTTTCTCTCTAGGCCTTAATTCCTCCACCTACTCAGAGGTGTGTGCTCACCCAGGACCTAAACTACTTTGATTCATGTTCCAGCTTCACCTCTTTCCATTATGTGACCACATGAAAATTAATTTGATCTCCCTGAGCCTCAGTACCCCCATCCATAAAATGGGGGAAGTACTGCTCGTTTGCTGGGTTAAGCTGAGGTTAGAAACGATCATCAACAGTGGGCGCAGGGCACTAGGGACCAGATGAGCATAGGGCAGAGGGGCCCAGGGACCACCTATAGGAGTCCATTTCCTTGGGGTGAGGTCCACAGCCCACACCGACAAGATGGGCGGGTCCTTCTAAGGCCAGGCTCAGGGTTGGGGCTGGGCTGCACACTGCGGGGTTTACGCACCCCGAGGACCAGAAGCCAGGCTGCTGGGTGCACCCAGGCCACAGGCTCAGCTCCTCAGGCCCTTATGGGGCCAGAAGCAGCAAGCAAGCCCCGCTGGAGCAAAGGCAGAGCCGGCCACCAGCCCCAACCGAAAGGAGCTGTGGCAGTTGAAGGGACTCTCCACCCAGCCCCCACTCAGTGGCTGTGCTCGGGGAGACCAGGGCCGTGGCACAGTCAGTGGCCTGCACAAACACCAGCACCCCGGTAGCCTTGCCAGGGACGTGGCCCAGGGGAAGAGGCTGGCTCCTATAGATCAAACACTGAGCCTGATTTGGAGAAGAAGATTCCCCAAAGCATCCTGGAACTGCTCCTCAGGAGTCCGGAACCGAGGGAAGCCACCCACAACCCTGCAGAAGCCTCCAGCGGCCAATTGGAGGCCCTGGGCACAGACAGAAAACCACAGGAAAGCCTCCGAGCTCGAAAGCACCCCCTGCCCCCCGGTGTCCCAAGGTCATGAGAGAACACAAGGAAGAGCCACAGTGTTGCTCCAATTTAGCCCAGAGAGCAGGAATCTTCTGGTTAAAGGCAGTTCCATCCACAGTCTGTGGGTCCTTGGCAGTTGTCCGGAACCAGCACAGATGCCTTGTCGGAGGCCCACGCTGCAGTGGCCTTCACCAGGCCACTCTGGTGCCTCTCAGAATAGACAGGGGCACAACCAAGAATGACACCTGGGTGGCCCCAAGGGGAAGGGGCTGTGAGTCAAAGTCCCGGTGGGTGCCAAAGGACATGAGCAGTCCTCTGCTTTGCTCAGCCAGAAATCACACCAGGCCTTCTCCAGAAGGAAAAGCCCAAGGCCCAAGACAACACAAAGAAGAAACGTCCTCTGTAGGGCTGTCAAGAAAGAAGGAAGGAGGGCCACTGCCTTCGCAAGTGTTCACTCTGTTGGTGGTTGCTTCAGACTACTCCGCCTTAAAATGCAAAAGCACAAGGCTCGGAGAAAACCAAATGAGACAAAAACAAGCAAAGTCTAGACAGCTTAGACTAGGAAAATGGGCAGGAGGCCTGTTGCCCAAGGCCAAAGAGAAGGTCCTAACAACCAAGGATTCAGGGAGGGAAAATAAAAACTTTTAATTTGGATGGCAAGCCAGTGGGCTCCCTCCATGAAGTCGAGGAGGCAGATCTGGATGACGAGTTGCAGCCACCCACCATGTCTTTTGAGTCATACTTCTACTATGACCGGCCAAGGAGAAAAAAAAAAAAAATAAAAGACCATGAAAACTTCAGCTACTGCATTCGGAGAAAAAAGACTTCAGAATGACTCTAAAGCACTAGGGGAAATTTGGACTCAGTTCCGAAATTACCTCAGGTGGACAAAAGCAAGTCAGGGAAGGTGCAGCCGTCAGGAGCCCACTGGGCCAGGTTGAAAGAGGTTCCCCACTGACACACTCCCCAATGACAGACCTCTCATTACCCAGGGCGCAGGTCAGTTACTGAACTCTTCTGTCTGCTTTGATGTCCTCCTTCCCACCAAAGCAAGAAGCACTGTCTTCACCGCAGGAAGAGGAAGAAGCTGGATTTACTGGACGCAGAATGAATTCAAAGATGCAGGTGTTCTCTGGTCCCAAGTGTGCCCAGCTCTACGAAATGGTGACCTGTACCAACAGTGCCTCTGGGTACTGAAAAAACAACATGGATCTTTGAAGTGGGAGGAGTCACACTTTCTGTTCCTGAACCCGTTTTGGAGATGTTATGCGGATTGGCAGTATCGCATAGAGAAATACAGTCATGTGCTGGTTGAAGAAATAGATGAATTATGGAAAACTCATTGATCCCAGTGGGAAAGTCCAGAAGAGCATGAGGCGTGGTGGGAGATGTACATGCAGCTGCGGGGGCCTGAGAGCGGCGGCAGCGAGTGCAGACAATGAGTATCGGATCTGCACAGGCCAATAGGCCCAAGGGCTCACCAGCGGAGCTGCTCCTTTTCAACTCTGTGGCCCAGCGCCCTTCCGATGTTCCAAGCAGCCGGGAGAGGTCCACACAGAAGTCTGCAGGACCACACCCTGCGGGAAGCAGCCATGCTCTCTGCAACAGGGACAGAGTGCTTTAATATATTTTTTAAATGTTTTATTTATTTCTAGGAGAGAGAGAGAGAGTGAGCAGGGGAGGGTCAGAGAGAGAGGGAGTCACAGACTGAAATAGGCTCCAGGCTCTGAGCTGGCAGTCAGCACAGAGCCCAACGCGGGGCTCGAACCCACGAACCGCGAGATCATGACCTAAACGAAAGTCAGACGCTTAACCGACTAAGTCACCCAGGTGCCCCCAGAGTGACAGCCTTAACCTCCTCTCTGAGAAGCCAGCCTGTGACTACCCGGGCTCCAGCAGTGCCTACAGGGTGGTGGCCGGCGGCAGGAAACCTGCCAGGTAAAGTGCCTGGATGATGGCCAAGCCATTGGAAGATTTCAAGAACACATTCTCTGGACATAAACTGAGGACTTGCCTTGGACATGGAATTTGGGGTGGGGGAAAACAAGGGCGGCAGGGGTTAGGAGACAGGCCTTCCCAAGGAGACCAGAATCTCTTGCTTTGTGGAAACTTCCCGACACTCACTCCTGTAGTTTTCAAACGTTGCCCCTGAAGACCTATGTGCCACAGCCACTGCCTCCCCACCTGGAGAATGCTTCAGAACTCCGAAGGTATGAAGCCTTAGTTTTACTGAGGATTTTAAGATCAATTATAGTTTTGTCAAGTTAGCCCCTCTGTAAACAATAAGACATCGCTTTAATTAGTATCCTCAGATTCTTCATACATACACATATACCTATATAAAACTACTTGGCACGGGATTATTTTTTTTAATCTCACAGTAAATAAGGCCTTCTTGGACACGAACCCAGAAACTATTAATTTAAAAGACTGATAAATTTAGCTATAAAAATTTTTAGAAGAAAAACAAGGTCAAAGACAGCAATCTGGGAAAGATATTTACATTTTTTTAAATACTCAAAGGCCAACTTCCTCTGTATATAGTAAGCACTCACAAATCAGCAGGGAAAAAAGACCACAATTTACCGTAAGAATGAGCAAAACATAGGAAAAGATGGTCCACTGAAAAGAAAACACAAATGACTCTTAATTTTATGAAAAGGTGCTGCTCAATCTTATAAAATTGCAAATGAAAAACATAATGCGATGCAAAATTTCACCTGTTAGATGAGTTAAGTTCAAAAGGACAGCCTGCTGTGTTAGAACGATTATCCTGCATTACTAATAGATGTATAAATCGGTACAGCATTTATCGGAGTTAACAGGCAAAATGCTGAAAGCATATATTCTTTGGTACAGCAATATCACTTATAGAATAAGACACAGAATATGTAAATGGATAATGGTCAGACCCATGTGAGCTCAGGCAGCCAAACCACAACGTCTGCAGCAACCAACCCAAAAACCAAACCACAGCCTCCACAGCAAGCCGTCCAGGAAACGAAATCACAGCCTCTGTAGCACTTGGCCCAGAATGTTCAGGATTCAGTCAACAACTGCCAGCCTCACAATTTTTGCCCCCAGCTTCTGAATCAGGGCCAAGCAGAAAAAGCCAAATATGCTCTCCAAACCAGGTATATAAGGTAGCTTCTCGGTAGCCTGCCCCCAGCTTTCCCCAGGTCAACAACCTCCAATCAGAAAATACCCAAAGCCTTCCTTTTTTTTCAGTGTAAAGCTTTCCTACTCCCTTGCCTGCCTTTGATTCTCTGCCAAATAAAGGCAAGTGACAGTACCTGACTCCTTTGCTACAGCAAGCTCTCAATTAATGGGGTTGGTTAATAAATGCTCTCATTTGGATGGTTTTCATTGAATTCCACAAGAACTTTATTCTACAGATGCACGTCTGTCAAATATACACATATAAAAACCTTTGGACATAGCAACTTCACTTACAGGATTTTACCCTGCAGATATACCTGTGTGTATAAATGTATTCATTAATGCACAGACATGGCCAAGGCATTTGAAGCCACTTTTTCCCAAGTACATTTGCCTGCCTCTAAGATGCTAAGATGCAGAGTAGTATGTTTGACAACCTCAAGGGGCTATAGGTACAAAAGTTGGAATCCAGGACACAGCATTATAGGGGACCCAGGCAAAATGTATGAAGGAGGGTCAGTCCTAGCACTAAGGACTAAGGACAAAGGAGAAGTTAAGCTGCCCGAGCTCAGTTTCCCATTGTCTTTGTGGCCCAGAAAAATCTCAGTCCCGGGAAATTGGATTAAAATGTTCCTGGATTGCTAGTATCTCCCCCTAGGTACAATAATGCCTCCTAGCCCCACTTCTAGTCAACATTATATCAGAGGTCTTAAACAGGAAGATTAGGCAAGAAAACCAAATGGCAGAAGAATGTGAAAAGAACTAATTCTGTCTTTGTTTGTGAATAATATTGTGTAGACAGAGAAGTCAAAAGAATCCACAAACAAATCTTAGAATGAATGAATTAGTTTAGTTTAGCAATGTTGCTCAAATAAAATCAATATGCAAAAATCAATTATGTCTCCACGTACCAATAATAAACATAAAATGAGGTTTAAAGACATAAGAAACCACTTCCAGTGACCATTTTCAATAGTATCAAGAAACTAAAAGTGTATCTAACAAAAGATGGACAAAATATGCAGAAAACCCTAAATTGCTACTGAAAAAAATTAAGAATATAGTCATAAAAAAGATAGGCATTGACCAGAAGTTTCATTATTTTTAAAATGTCAATTCTCCTAAGTTTATCTTCACATTCAGTTCCATCCCAACCAAAATCCAGCAATCTTTCTGGATTTTGACAATTTGATTCTAAAATATATAAATATGTCTTGTCAATAATAGTAACCATTTAATAAAATACCAGTAGAAGTCTTTGCTTTAACAGATATGGAGATTATGCAACTACAGCTATTAAGACAGTGTGGTATTAGCATAGGAAATAGACAGCTAGACCAGGGGAACAGACTTGAGGGCCCAGAAACAATTCTGCATATATCTGGACAAAGATCAGTGTCAGAAAGGACATCTTTTTGGTAAATGCTTTTGGAAAAATTCCATGTCCTACCTCACTCCTTACACACAGATGTGTGTGTGTGTGTATGTGAGTGTGTGTGTGCATGCACACACAAATCAGTTTCACATGGATTGCAGATCTAAATGTGAGCACAATATGATTTTTAGTAGATAATATAAAAGAATATTTTCATGATTTTAGAATAGGGAAAAGATTTTCTAAGGGTACAAAAAACCATATTAACTGTAGAAGGAAAGATTAATAAAGTGATTTTTATGGGACACCTGGGTGGTTCAGTCAGTTAGGCGACTGCTCTTGGTTTTGGCTCAGGACATGATCGCACAGTTCACGAGTTCCAGCCCTGTGCTGGGCTTTGCACTGACAGGGTAGAGCATGCTTGGAATTCTCTCTCTCTCTCTCTCTCCCTTTCTTTCTTCCCCTAACCTGCTAGCACTCTCTTTTTCTCAAAATAAATAAATACACTTAATAAATGAAGTGACTTGTATTAAAATATGAATTTGTGTCCATAAAAGAGAACATTTTAGTATGTTGCAAATATCAAGACTTAAAGGAATATACAAATATATAGTGGATTCCCCAAAAGAATCGATTAAAAAGACAAAGTAACCCCAATAGAAAAATTGACAAGAGAAGTAGGTGCATTGCAAAATGAGATTTCCAAATAGCTAATAAACAAAAGTACTTGACCTAATTTGTAATCAAGGAGACATGAAATAAAGGATAAATAATTGGTAATACCAAATATTGATAGGGATGTGGAGCAATGGGAATTCTCATGCACTGAAAGGGCAATATAAACAGATATAACCACTGAGGGAAACTGTGTGTCATTACCTACGAAAGTTGGATGTATGGCTATTCTATGTTTCAGCAGTTCCTCTCCTGGGGGTCCTAAGTACCTGTTAGCTGCCTTCCCTGCTAAAATATAATCACCATGAAGGTAGAGGAAGTGTCTTGTTTTCACCACTGTATCCCCAGGACTTAAGGTATCTCATTCAGGTTCTCCATAAATATTTGTGGAAAAACTTCCAAGATAGGTAATAAGGTAAGGGGGATCTTTATAGATTTTGGATATTAACCCTTTATCTAATATGTCATTTGCAACTATCTTTTCCCATTACGTTGGTTGCCTATTAGTTTTGTGGGTTGTTTCCTTTGCCGTGCAGAAGCTTTTAATCTTGATGAAGTCCCAATCATTTATTTTTGCTCTTGATCCCCTTGCTTTGGGGGATGTGTCAAGTAAGAGATTGCTGTGGTGGAGGTCAAGGAGGTTGTTTCCTGCTTTCTCCTCTAGAGTTTTGATGGTTTCCTGTCTCACATTCAGGTCCTTTATCCATTTTGAGTTTATTTTTGTGTATGGTGTGAGAAATTGATCCAGTTTCATTCTTCTGCATGTTGCTGTCACCAAACTCCACACCCGAAAAACAAACAACCCAGTAAAGAAATGGGCAGAAGATATGAACAGACACTTCTCCAAAGAGGATATCCAGATGGCCAACAAACACATGAAATGATGCTCAGCATCCCTCCTCATCAGGGAAATACAAATCAAAACCACACTGACATACCACCCCACGCCAGTCAGAGTGGCTAAAATGAGCAAATCAGAGAATGAGAGATGCTGGCAAGGATGTGGAGAAGGGGCACCCTCCTACACTGTTGGTGGGAATGTAAACTGGTACAGCCCCTCTGGAAAACAGTGTGGAGGTTCCTCAAAAAATTAACAATAGAACTCCCCTATGACCCAGCAATAGCACTGCTAGGAATTTACCCAAGGGATATAGAAATGCTAATGCATAGGAGCTTATGTACCCCAATGTTCATAGCAGCACTCTCAACAATAGCCAAATCATGGAAAGAGCCTAAGTGTCCATCAACGGACGAATGGATCAGGAAGATGTGGTTTATCTATACAATGAATATTACATGGCAATGAGAAAGAATGAAATCTGGCCATGTGTAGCAACATGGATGGACCTTGAGGGTGTTATGCTGAGCAAAATAAGTCAGGCAGAGAAGGACAAATACTATACGTTTGCACATATAGGAGGATTAGTAGGAACTTAACTGAGGACCATGGGGGAGAAGAAGGGGGGAAATGGTGGGGGAAAGGGGGAGAGGCAAACCATGAGAGACTCTTGAATGCTGACAAAAACTGAGGACTGATGGATGTGGGGAGGGGAGGGGGGATGGGCACGGAGGAGGACACTTGTGGAGATGAACACTGGATGTTATATGGAAACCAACTTGACAATAAGCTATTTGTAAAAAAAAAAAAATAAGGTAAGGGAGAAATACAGAATGAAGAAAATCTCTTCTGTGAAAAGAAAAAGATATAAGTATTTACGCAGTTGTGACACATAAAAATACTTCTAATTAGATCTATAAGAAACTATAGATGATAGTTCTTACAAAGTGAGAACCAGAAGTGGGCAGGAGGGTAGAGAGTAGGGAAGAAGGCATTTACTTTTCATTATATACCTTTCTGTTAAATACTGTTTGAATTTTTATACCATTTTAAATTTTTTTAAATTTTCATTTATTTTTGAGAGAGAGACAGAGACAGAGACAGAGAATGAGCAGGGGAGGGGCGAGAGAGGGGGAGACAGAATCTGTAGCAGGCTTCAGGCTGTCAGCACAGAGTCTGATGTGGGGCTCGAACCCATGAACCTTGAGATCATGACCTGAGCTGAAGCTGGATGCTCAACCGATTGCGCCACCCAGGTGCCCCTAATTTTTTAAAAAATTTATTCAGTTTTGAGAGACAGAGTGAGACAGAGCAAAAGTGAGGAAGGAGCAGAGAGACAGGGAGAAACAAAATCTGAAGCAGGCTCCAGGCTCCCAGCACAGAGCCTGATGCAGGGCTCAAACTCACAAACTGTGAGATCATGACCTGAGCCAAAGTCGGCTGCTTAACCAACCAAGGCACCCAGGTGCCCCTTTAATTTAAAAAAAAAATTAATGTTTATTGTTTTTGAGAGAAAGAGACAGAGAGCAAGCAGGGGAGGGGCAGAGAGAGAGGGAGACACAGAATCAGAAGCAGGCTCCAGGCTCTGAGGTGCCAGCACAGAGCCTGATGCAGGGCTCTAACCCACAGACTGCAAGATCATGACCTGAGCTGAAAGTTGTCTGCTTAACTGACTGAGCCACCCAGGTGCCCCATTTTTTCTTATTTGGGGGTGGGGGGGTAGGGGGTAAAGAGAGAAAGATTCTTAACAGGCTCTACACTCAGTGCAGAGACCGATGTGGGGCTCTGTCTCACGACTCTGGAATTATGACGTGAGCTGAAGTCAAGAGTTGGACGCTCAAATGACCGAACCACTTGGCACCCCTGCATTTTTATACCATTTTTGAAAGCAACTTCATTAAGGTATCCTTTACATATAGTAGAATGTATCCATCTCAAGTGTACAGTCCCATGAATGTGTGCACATATGTAATCAAAACTCCAATCCAGACTTAGAATATTTCTGTCACCCAAATGTGTTCCTTCTGCCCCTATGGCTATTGGCAGAATTCAGTTCCATATGAGTTGTAGGACTCTGGGCTTTGGTTTCTTGTTGGCTGGTGGCTGGAAGCTTCTGTCAGTTCTTTGCCACATGGGTGTCTCCGGAGGGCAGCTCATGACATAGCAGATGGCTTTGTCACAGACAAATGTGGATGCTGCTTGCAAGTTTTTTAGTTTCTGGCATTTATGGGGAAATTTTGGCCATGAGTTCACCATATTGTTTCCTTTTCTTCATCTCCACTCTGGGATATGAACTGTACATATGTTAAACTACTTGATATTGTCCTTTAGGTCACTGAGGCTTTGACCATTTTTTTCTTCAGACTTTTTCTATGTCCTGTGGTTTAGATAGTCTCCAGTGAATATTTTAGATTAAAATACTGTCTTTTTCAACTCTGTAAGTTGTGTTTTATTCTTTTTGTATCTTCCGGCTTTTTCCTCTTCATGTTTTCCTTAGGTGCTTAAACAAATTTATAATGGCTATTTTTAAAGTCCTTGCCTCCTAACGCTGTCTTCTCTATTTCTAAACCTATTTCTGTTGACTGATGCTTGCCCTGGTTTTGTTATATTTTCCTGTTAAGAAACAGGTCATAACTACTTAGGACCACCAGTAGTTTTTTTTTACTGGATGTCAGTCTTTGTGACTATCTGGATTTTATTGTCTTCTTTTAAGTGTGTTGAGTTTTATTTTGTCATAAAATTATTTGCAGGTAACCTGATCCTATCAACCTTGTGTTTAAGCTTTGTTAGGAAAGAGATAATAAAGTAGCCTTACTCTAGAGCTGGTTTAGCACAGAATCCTGGAATCTCAACTAAGTGCTCTGCTGGTCTGCAACATTTCTCCACTCAGGCTCCTTGACAGTAGGATGTCTTTCAATGCTATAAGGAGGTTCTGTGAGTACCAATAGGTGTGCAGCTTATTGTTCCCTGGGAATTGGTTTTCCCCCAGCTTTGTAATTTTCACTCAGTGGATGCACAGCTTAGTATTCAGCCCCAAACTCAGATATGGAGCAATTTGTTTGCATAGACCCTCCTCTCTGGTCTCTTTTCCTCCCAAACTCCTCTCTGTCTCATCTCTACCGTGCTTAGATACCCCCATATGGGCCAGAACCCAGTTACTGCTTCCAAGTGGAAGGCCTTCACTCATCAGCACATTGTCCACTGTCTGAAAAGATTATTCCTCTATAATACGAATAAACTGCAGGCCAGTGTTCTAGTTCTTCACAGCAGGAAGGCTATCCCAGTGGAAAGCAGAAGGCTGTATCAATTGTTTCAATGCCTACAAGATTTATCCGGGTGGTGAGAAATATACTTTTTACATTTAAGAATAAAACCTGGGGCTCCTGGGTGGCTCAGTTGGTTAAGCGTCCCTCAGGTCATGATCTCACGGTTTGTGGGTTTGAGCCCCGTGTCGGGCTCTGTGCTGACAGCTGGAAACTTCAGATTCTGTGTCTCCCTCTGTCTCACCCTCCCCTGCTCACACTGCCTCTCTCTCTCTCAGAAATAACTAAAACATCAAAAAATTTTTTTTAAAAACCCCTAATGAATGTTATTTTCTCCAAAAGGAAGGGTGTTTTTCACCCAAGACATCACATATACACATTCATATTTGTGTGCTCTCGTATTCTCTTTTAGTGGTTAAATAAAGAAATAAAACACAACAACACATGTCCAAGAGTAGCCAGGTGACATTAGCAAAGTGTTGCAGGCTGTCTGATTAGTCTCCCTTTCTTGGTCCAAGTGCAGGAAGAATGTGGTCCCTGGCAGCCTGCACACTTTGTAGGATCCCCTCAAGGCTGCAGCAGTGGTCAGCAGGGAAGCGGTTAATCTTCCTTATGTAAGAGCAGGGAAGAGCACTTACAACATAAAAGTTACTTAAAATTCAGCTTAGCCTTATGGTGATTTAGAGTTTGTTTAATTAGTATTTAGAACTGCACATTGTTTATAGCTATTGGTATTTCAATAGATGCTTAAATGTTTGAACATTTAAAGTTTAATACGCCTCAGTTCTTTGAAGAAAAACATTGATGTAATTAAATTTTCAATTACTCTTCCTTTTTTTAAGGGGCCCATGCAATTAATAAAAACTGAGGCATTTAACAACACTCATTTAAAAACCTAGTCAACCACCTCATTAATTAGCTAACACTTATAATAGATATTTTTAATATAAAAGGCTCACAGAAGCAAAGTCACAACTTTTGAAGAGTACATATAATGACACATGAGAATAAATAAAATTAACTTTGCTTCAGGATTATTTTGTGTCACACACGAATGTGTGGATCAATTATGGCTTTCCAAAAAGCATTCTTGTACATTGATACCAATTACTGTTTATTTGTTTTGAACTGTGTGGTCAAATTAAAAACACTGAAGCAATTTGTCCTCAGAGCTTCCTTGCCCTTAGCACATTTTAGAAGATTTTAAATTCAAGTTGCAAAGAAGAAAGCAGCAGGGGCATACAGATTGGAAAAAGTCTTATTTTAATTAAACACTACATTTAAAATGGAATAGGAGCAAATTCTCCATTCCCAGATCTTTGCTACCTAAAGATCACCAGCAGCAAGAGTATTACACGAGAGCTCATGATACACCCCCCCACCCCAGAACTTCTGGATCAGAAGCTAAATTTTCAAAACATCTCAGTGTTTAGCGTGCACATCAAGGACTGAGAAGCGCTGAAAAAGCATGATCAGTGTACTTGTCAGGAAAGAAACTTGCTTGAGTCCTTGCCCTTAAGAAGCTTGTGGTCTCCTGGGGTGGGAGGAAGGCATCAACAAGGAAGAATTCAATTATAATTTCCAGGGAAAAAGGTGGTATGATGATGTCCACTCACTGCATCAAGGATGGGGATTTTATCAAGTTTGAGAAGCAGGCTGACCATGAAACGCAAGTTCAGATCCTAAAGAACAAGAATTTAAGGGGCAGAGAAAGAGAAGATCTCTTTCATCAAGGAAGTTCATCAAGGAAGCCAAGAAAGAGTCTCACCAGGAGACTTAGGTAGTATCATGAAACCCAAGAGAAGAGTCATGTTCTCAGGGTAATCAACAGTGCCAATGCTCCCATTTATGGATATCTCAGAACACCAGTACCATGTTTGATACGTGTTGGGCACTAAGTGTTTACTGTAGGAGTTGATAACTAAAGGCATCTTTACCTCAGTGTTAAGTAAAAACCAAGATACTCATTCAAAAATGTCTAACTCTCTTATGCCCAGCCATCAGCCCCTACTATTTCCAAAGAAATAACCATATTTAAAACCAAGTTTGAATACATAAGTATATGTATGACAAACGCCTAACTTGAAACCCACACAAAAAATAAAATTATCTTTTATTTCTTTTTAAAATGTTTTAAAGTTTATTTTTATTATTTATTTTGAGAGAAAGTGAGAGACCGAGAGAGCACATGCACAAGCGCGGGAAGGGCAGAGAGAAGGAGAGACAGAATCCCAAGCAGGCTCCACCATTAGCACAGAGCCTGATGTGGAGCTCAAACTCACAAACTGTGAAATCATGGCATAAGCAGAGATCAAGAGTCGGACGCTTAACCAATGGCGCCACTCAGACACAGCTAAGGTATCTTTCAGATATGAATCATATATTAGTTGATTTTATATATTCACTTCTCTGAACCCTGCAAAAGCAGCTAGTGTGATTCTTTGTACTCAGTAGGCCCTCAATAAATATCTGTAATATAAAAAATGCTCTAGAGACCATTTATCTCTGATCCCTCCCCAAACCACATTAAAACTATGATAAAAGAATAACAACATTGTGACCTATCTAGAACAAAGACTCCACCCACCATGGGAGCACCCAGATACATAAAGCAACTATTAACAGACATGAAGGAAGAAATTGACAGTGATACAGTAATAATAGAGGACTTTAATACCCCCTTACATCGATGGATTGATCATCCAGACAGAAAATCAACAAGAAAACAATGGCTTTGAAGCACACATTAGACCAGTTGGACCTGATTAAATACAGAACGTTGCAACCCAAAACAGTGGAATACACATTCTTTTCAAGTGCACATGGAACATTCTCCAGGTTGTATCACATGACAGGCCACAAATCTCAATCAATTCAAAAAGACTGAAATCATATCATGCATCTTTTCCAACTGCAATGCTATGGAACTAGATATCAATCACAGGAAAAAACCTGCAAAGAATACAAATACATGGAGGCTAAACAACATGCTACTAAACAATGGGTCAACCAAGAAATAAAAAAAGACACGGAGACAAATGAAAATGAAGACACAATGGTCAAAATCTTCAAGATGTAGCAAAGGCTGATCTAAGAGCAAAGTTCATTACAATACAGGCCTACATCAAGAAGCAAGAAAAAATTTTAAATCTCAAATAAACAACCTTGCCTTACATATAAAGGATCTAGAAAAACAAAGTCCAAAAAAGCCAGTAGAAAGAGGGAATAAAGTTTAGAGCAGAAATGAGTGAAAAAAAAAAGGACAAAGACCCTAGAAGAGTGACAACAAGCAGTTATGACAATAAAATTGCCATACGGAAAGCAAATAGATAAATGTCTGCTGACTTAATAGAGCAAAAAGGGGCACCTGGGTGACTCAGTCAATTGAGCATCCAACTCAACTTTGGCTCAGGTTCATTAGATCAAGTCCCACGTTGGGCTCTGCGATGACAACATGGAGCCTGCTTGGGATTCTCCCTCTCCTCTCTGTCTTGCTGCCTTTCTCCCCCCAAAATAAATGAATAAACATTTTAAAAAGAGAGAGAGCAAAAAAAGACAAAAGCAAAGACAACCAAAATTTAAAAAAAAAAACCAACACCTGTAGAGAAAGTAGTCAACAAAGAAGCACATAAGTATGACAGAGCCCTTGACAATTACAGGAACTGAGGGCACTGGGTACTTCTAGAGTCACCAGGCACCTCTAAGGACAGAAGTAATGAGGAGCAGGCTGAACACAGTGTAAGAGATTCTCTCCCCCACACCAATCAGGTGACAATCCCTCCCCTACCCTGGAAGACTGGACATTTACCCTGAGAAGAAACACAGCCGAATAAACTTTGGAAAGGAAATGAGTAATTAAATACTCAATTACACATTTTTAAAAAGTAGGCTTCATGTTCAGCACAGAGTCCAAAGCAGGGCTTGAATTCACAACCCTGAGATCAAGACCTGAGCTGAGATCAAGAAGAGTTGGACACTTAGCCAACTGAGCCACCCAGCTGCCCCAGTACCCGATTATGTAATTGAGGAAGGAGTAATTAAGTATAATCTGTGCACTGAACAGTGAGGAGAAACCTCCACCTCCCACACTGCTGCCTTTCCCTGTTTAACTCCAACAATGGTGACAATCATGATTATTTTGCCCTTATTCCTGTAGGAAGGTGTAGAGGATTTCTTCTTGGAGAAATTGAAGACCTCAGAGGATTATGTATACATACATATGTATGTGTACATACATATGTATGTACACATACATCTGTACACATATATGTATACACACATATATACTTATATATATACACATATATATATTTGAAACAACAATAAAAATCAGCCAAATAAAAAGGATGTGTTCTGGAAATCCTAATATAGCAGATGATGTAGATGATCAAAATTCCTTGTGGACACACGATCCTTTTTATATCCAATTCACCAGATCACTGCACCCACGTCCATTTTATTCCTTCTGCAGATACAACTAATCAGCACAACTCCTTGCACTTACACCCCCTGCTAAATCAAGACACCCATAGGCATACCTAAATATGTCTCTCAGCACCACCTAGGGATAAAACAAAAAATAAAACTGGATTTGCCTTCAAGTTATATGAATTCTGCTAGAGAGGCTTTGTTACATGCAGGAAATCGATAGGAACACATTAATCACAATTAAATACTAACTTGTATGGTACAGAGTATATGGAGTTCAGAGTCATGTCAGATCAAAGAGAATGTGCCACAGATCAAAGGAGCTGTGGGAGGCAAAATGGAAAGTAGTGAGGAAGAGGCTGGATGTGGAAGTTGGGCCACATCATTGCAGTACACTGTGAGTTATGTCAAAGTTCAGGGGTTTTATCCCAAGGGTAATGAAAAGCCAATAAAAGGACCCCAGCCAGCAAGCGACACAATTTTAGGAAGATCACTGGATGAAGAATGGACTAGTGGAAGGCAAAAACCAAGAGGAAGAATAGTTAGGAGGCTACTGCAGTGGTTCAGGTAAGAGATGGTGGGGGGGGGGGGAAGGGCTTGGATCAGGATCTCAGCTGTGGAGATAGGGATGATTAAAGACCTATTGTAGGGGCACCTGGGTGGCTCAGTCGGTTAAGCATCCGACTTCAGCTCAGGTCATGATCTCACGGTTTGTGGGTTCGAGCCCCACATCGGGCTCTGTGCTGACAGCTCAGAGCCTGTTTCAGATTCTGTGTCTCCCTCTCTCTCTGTCCCTTCCCCACTCATTCTCTGTCTCTCAAAACTGAATAAATGCTAAATTTTTTTTTTAAAAAAAGACCTATTGTAGAAGTGGAGCAAAAGGTTTGCTGCTGTCTTCCTTATGTAGAGGACAGAAGGGAGGGGCTAGAGGAAGGAGCTAATGATGACTCCTAGAATTCTGATTTGAGCAATTGGGTGGAGGGTGGTTTCACATTCCCAGATGGAGGAAGGCTGGGAAAGGTACAAGTTTTAGAAGAGGAGGCAAAAAGTTAGATATTGGACAAATTAAGATGCAGACACATGACACAAGATTTGTCAAGTAATCTGTTGATTCATTGTCTTCTCTGTATTTCCATCTTCTAGGACACTATGTGGGCTTCAGGCCCAGCAAAATAATCCAGTCTAGAGTCAGTTTGGGTGGTGGGGAGTTGTGGTCATATAGATGGCATTGAAAATCATGAAAATGTATGAGACAATATAGGGCAGTGGGCTTTATTTATTTATGTTTAATGTTTGTTTATTTATTTTTGAGAGACAGAGAGACCGAGCACAAGCAGGGGAGGGGCAGAGAGAGAGGGAGGCACAGAATCTGAGGCAGGCTCCAGGCTCTGAGCTGTCACCACAGAGCGGGATGCGGGGCTCGAACCCACCAGCCGTGAGATCATGACTTGAGCCAAAGTCAGATGCTCAACGGACTGAGCCACCCAGGCACCCCCATCAATATTTTTTTAACTTGATTTTTTAAAATTCTTTCTCCTCTGCAAAGCATTGTTTTATTTCCTCAGAGCCTGGCATTGAGTATGTTCTAAAGTCATGTGGGTTGTTGTGAAAAGTACTGCTGGCCATTTAGCACATGATACAACAGAAACCACCTTACCTATGGTAGTTCATGTAATCTCCGTGTGAAAAGGATTATAGTCCAATTACTTTACTTTCAAATGAGGTGACTCAAGCAGGAGGGGGAAACTAACTACCTAAGGTCCCTCAGCCTCGGTAAGTGGCCAATCAGGACCAGAACCCAGTGTCCCAACTTCCAGGTCAGAGCTGTCCTGCTTTTCATCAGTCTTTATTTTGACCACTCCTCCAAACCCGCTCACCCATCAAGACAGCCAGTTTAATAAATACCAAACTGCTTCCTCAGTCACAAACTGCGGCCCCTTTCATCGAGCTCGTAGTCACTCCCAGACCCGCCTCTGTCCCAGACCCATTCTATCCCCATCACAACCTCAAACCCAGCTCCGGGAGTTGCCCAGTGGGGCCTATAGTCCCTCACTGCGCTTGCGCCACTCGGCCCGGGACTCTGTCACCATAGCAACCGGAGACGCGCGAATCGGCCTGAAGCAACAGGGGAGAGGAGTTCCTGGTAGAATTCTTTTTTTGTATATGCTTTCCTTACCGCTTCCCGTGCCTGGTGCGTTAATTTGAGGGTCTGGTAAGAAAGCTCCATCGGCTACTGTATTAGGGCCGGAAAGGAGAGAAGGGCCAGTCACTGGGCTGACCAGTACTTCCAAAGAAAGCTGTTTGGGGAAACCTGACGCTTAACCAGCCCGCCCCTTTCAGGATTGGCCGGAGCCTAGAGAGGTCAGCCAATCACCGGGCACAAATGGATTCTTTCTCATGCCAATCAAGGTTAAAATAAACACGTTTAATCCAGAGCGTTTGCATTGAATTAACCAATCAAGAAATGGAGAGGAGATGATTGACAGGGCTTGGGGAGGGGCTTAAAATTGTTCTGGCTCGCTTAATTCTGTCTCTAAAATGCAAGTTACCAGGTTTGTGTACCATAGTATTTGTCCTTGATTTCGGCAGTTGTTCAGGCCTTTGTGATCCAGTGTTTACGTTCCCAAGACTACACTTTGACATCCGTCTTTTCCAGGCCGCCTTCTCCCTCCCTATTAAGGTAAAGGTTTGGAAGAACTTCCTGCTTTACTATGAGATGTCCCAAGTGGTCCTTTTAGACTGAAAGAATCTGTGTGGACTTTGGCTGTCAGAGGCTTTCTGGGATGCAGAGTGTGCATCAACCTTTCCCTCCCCTTCTCACTCCCTCCACACCAGACCTAAGCTCACTAGAAGTGGATAAATGTGGACTTGACATTTTCCACTGCTCCATTTTTTTCATTGTATTAACTACTTTGTGTCTTCAATGTCTTTCCCTTCTGTCTCTCTTGCTGTTAATCCTATTCTAAACCATCCCCTCTTCGTGGTCTTTGGACTTCTTCCATCCTCCACCCTTAGGATATAAAAATATTCAAATTTCCTCAATCTAAAATACACACACGCACACACAATCGCTCATCTTATAATTGTTGAATTGAATCACCCCCTCCCATCCACTTCAAGCTTTTTGAAAGGACTGGCTATCCTCTTCTTTACTTCCTTACCTCCCATTCCTCAACATATGCTGCCCCCCCCCCTTTGAAGTTATCCTTCCTAGAGTCTTCAATAACTTCCTAATTAGGAAAGCCAATTATAGATTATTTTACACTCTATCTTATTTAAATTTAGCACCACTTGAAACTGTTGACCACTCTCCTTAGAAACAATAACTGTAGTTTACTAAAGATCTATAGCACCAAACAAGGCACTATGTGATTTTTGTGGTTATTTAATTTAATCCTAGCACCCCATGGAGAAGTTATTACTACTCCCAATTTACAGTTGTGGAAATGGGCTCAAAGAGCCAAATTAGTCCATTCTAAGTTATGCAACAAGATAAAATTAGGATGCAACAGTAGGTCTCCTGACTAAAGCCAGTGAGCCTTTCCACTACACCATGCTGCCACCCTCCCTGTCCCGGCTCACCTGTCATTCCCACCCCAGCCCAGACACCCCACCCCACCCACTGCCCAGCATACATGATTTGTGAACTACTGAGCAGTTTCTTTTGCTTGGAGGATCACTCCCACCTCATTTGCCCAGCAAAAGCCTATACTGCCTCCTAAGACTCAGTTTAGAAATCACCTTCTAGAAGAACTCAGTAGAGCTTTTCCAATCACTACACTTACCCCAACCAGAGTTCAGGCAGAGAGAAAATTGTTCCTCATTTCTTCACATAACTTTCATGCTGCTCTTATTACGCTGTTTGGTTGACATGATTTTCAAAAAATTAAAAACGTAACTCTTTAACATGAATGGACACATGTCACAGATTCCCCTTAAGTCCTTGAGAGAGTCAGTTAAATGGTAGAGGTGGCTTCAAGAGCATTTTGCGGTACCGGGTATTTACAGGCATTTAAAGAAATGCATAAGATTAAAGTTAGCATAAGATTGCTAGGTTAGATACAAAACTGGTTAATGTTCTACAGGGCAATACAACCACAGCCTTTGGAATTTTCTCTAAGACACACAGGTATATTCCTCTAGTTTGGGCCATTTTCATTTAAGTTTTAATTAAAATTAAATAAAGTTAACAATTCAACCTCAGTCACACTAGCCACATTTCCAGTGTTTAGTTGTCACACGTAGCTAGTGGCTAATATATTGGGCAGCACGCAGATAGAACATTTCCATCATCACAGAAAGTCCTATTGGATAGAGGTTGAACCTCTTAAACATTGTTCTAGCATGACATTGAAAGGCCATGATACTCTTATTTTACCTTATTTCCAAATTTAACATAATTTTTTCTAAAGAATCACCTTCAGATGACCATTGGCTTTCAAATGTTTCTAACCAAGACTCGCGTTAAGAAATTCATTTTGATCAACTAATATTTGACAAGGGGGGTGAGAATACTCTAGGGAGGAAGAATAGTCTCTTCAATAAAAGGTGTTGGGAAAATTAGATATTCACATGCACAAGAATGAAACTGGACCCCTATCTTACAGCACTTACAAAAATTAACTTGAAATGGATTAAAAACTTAAACATAAGACCTGAGACCATAAAACTCCTAGAAGAAAACATAGGAAAAAGCTTCTTAACATCGGTCTTGGTAATGATTTTTTTTGGATATGACACTAAAGCCCAAGCGACAAAAACAGAAATCAACAAGTGGGACTACATCAAACTAAAAAGCTGCTTCACAACAAAAGAAATTTTCAACAAAATGAAAAGACAACCTATGGAATAGAAGAAAAGATTTGCAAACCATCTTTCTGATAAGGGATTTATCTCCAGAATATATAAGACGAGATCGGGTGCATTCAGGGTGGTATGGCCGTAGACTTCAGAATATATAAGAAACTTACACAACTCAACAGCAAAAGAAACCCAAACAATTCGATTTAAAACATGGAAGCCATACAAAGGAACAACAAGTACATGAAAAAGTGCTCAACATTTCTAATCCTCAGGGAAATGCAAATCACAAACACAATGAGATATCGCCTTACACCTGTCAGAATGACTATTATTAAGAAGGCAAGAGATAACAAATGCTGGCATGGATATGATAAAGAGGGAACCCTTGTGCCCTGCTGGTAGCTGTATAAAATGGCACAACCACTATGGAGATTCCTCGAAAAATTAAAAGTAGAACTACCATTTGATCCTGCAATTGCACTTCTGGATACATATCCAAAGGAAATGAAATCACCATCTTAAAGAGATATCTGTATCCTCAACTTTATCACAACATTATTTACAATAGCCAAGACATGGAAACAACCTGCGAATCTAGATGTTTGTAGAAATACATCTGTAAAATGCTGAAAGAAAAAAAAGATACCGTGAACTTGGAATTCTATAGCCAGTGAAAATACTCTTCAGAAATTAAGGTGACATTGAAAAGGTGTCTGCCAGGAGCTGAGAGGTCATGGAAGGGAGGCTATGGAAATAGTCTAGATGAAGAATGATAGGGCAGGGACTGTAAGGACTGAGAGGGGGAGGTTCTCATATGAGCTCTTTGGAGATTACCTGACCACAGAGTTACTCCTAGAGTTCGTTTTCTAGAACAGAGAGCTTATCAATGTATGGTGTCCCAGATCATCCAAACCCTTCATCTTGACATGTATGTCCCTCCCCAGTCTCATCTCACCATGTCACAAATTAGTTTTAATTAAAGCCTCCACTTTAGGGGAGACTGGGTGGCTCAGCCAGTTAAGTGTCAACTCTTGGTTTCAGCTCAGGTAATGGTCTCATGGTTTGTGAGATCAGCCCCGCATCATGCTCTATGCTGACAGAGCAAAGCCTGCTTGGGATTCTCTCTCTCCTTTCTCTCTCTCTCAAAAAAGAATTAAATAACCTTTTTTAAAAAGCCACCACTTCAAAAAGGAAAAACAAAGGCAAACACCTAAGTTTTCCCTTTGAGTAAGGAACTCGGGGCACCTTGGCTGGCTCAGCTGGTAGAACACGCGACTCTTGATCTTATTAGGGTTGTGAATTCCAGCCCCACGTTGCGCATAGAGTTTACTTAAAAGAAAAAATAAAGGAAGGAACTTAACTTTTCTCACTGAAATTCTCTGGTGGCTAGATTTGCTGGGTTAGGGCAGCAGCATTTCTGAAACTTGCCCCTACTGACATTTTGGGGTAGATAATTGTTGTGCTGGATGGTCCTGTGCAAACTAGGAGGTTCAAGAGCACCCCTGGCTTCTATCCACTGGTTACCAGTAGTGCTGCCCAAAATTTTGGCAACCACAAATGTCTCCACGCCTTTCCAAATGGCAAATGTTCCCTGAGGAGTAAGCTCATCCCTAGATGAGAACCTAGGATGCACACATAAGCATGCACACCCTCTCTCCCCAACCCAGATAAATTAAAAGAAAAAAATAAGAACAAAATTCTGTTCAACAAATCATTTTATTTCTTTTTTAAGATATATTATTCCCGTATAGTTAACATACAGTGTTCTGTTAGTTTCAGGTGTACAATACAGTGACTCAACAGTTCTACACATTACTCAGTGCTCATAGAGGTAAGTGTACCCTTAACCCCCTTCACCTATTTCCCCTGTCCCCTCTGTTCAGCAGTTCATTTTATCTTCACTTCTGGAAGATGTTTCATGTCCCATCCCATGCCCTCTTCCTCTCGGGACCGCATGAACCTCTTCCACTGCTGGCCCTTGGGCCTGGTTTTCTTTTTCATGCTCTTTAACATGGTGCATGTTTGAGTATGTCAGGCAAGATCAGAACAATCTTGCTACTACGGATGTAACCCTGCTCCAGCTGTGCCATTTGTCATCTCCATAGGGGACTGTGATATCTGGCAGTTCCCATTGTCCTCTGCCTCTGAGTTTCCCACAATACATTTTAATGGCGTTTGTCCCTCATGACGTGGCCTTCAGCCTCATGTTGGACTTTGAGCGGCACACCATCAGACATCTCAACGGGAAGAGAGCGTGGCTCAGACGCCCTTTACCTTTCTGGTGCAGTGGTAACATCAGGGACTGTGAAGGTGTGAGGTGAGCAAATGGTTGGTTCTAGGCTCTCAGAACAAATTTTTTTTAAAGTGTTAATTAGCTTCCTAAACTATTAATGCCTACAGAGAAAAGAAAAATTCTCCTTTTTCTTAGAAAAACTTAATTTTGGGCACCTGGGTGGCTCAGTTGGTTAAGCATCAGACTCTGGCTCAGGTCATGATCTCACAGTTTGTGAATTCAAGCCACACAATGAGCTCTCTACTGTCAGTGTGGAGAAAGTTTCAGATCCTCTGCCCCCTCTCTTTACCTCTCTCCCCGCCACTTTCTTTCATAAAAATAAAATGTTGGGGAAAAAAAGAAAACATTTTCCCTTCTTTTACATTTCACATTAACATTTCTTATGCTTGTGTTTTAAACAGTTTAAATATTCACTTAAGTAACAAAATTGTGTTTGATGTACACATTGTGTCATTTGATGTATATGAGACTGAGCTCAAGCTTTACCACTTGTTTCCCAGAGAATATTATCTTCTTTCTTTCTTTTTTTTTTTTTAATGTTTTATTTATTTCTAAGAGAGAGAGAGACAGCGTGAGCAGGGGAAGGTCAGAGAGAGAGGGAGACACAGAATCTGAAACAGGCTACAGGCTCTGAGCTGACTGTCAGCACAGAGCCAGAGCCTGACACGGGGTTCGAACCCACGGACCGTGAGATCATGCCCTGAGCTGAAGTCGGACGTTTAACCAACTGAGCCACCCAGGCGCCCCTATTTTCTAAAGTATTCAAAACACAGGGTACCTGGGTGGCTCAGTCGGTTAAGCTTCTGACTTCGGCTCAGGTCATGATCTCATCATTCATGAGTTTGAGCCCCGCGTTGGGCTCTGTGCTGACAGCTCAGAGCCTGGAGCCTGCTTTGGATTCTGTGTCTCCCTCTGTCTCTGCCTCTTCCCGCTCTCTCTCTCTCTCTCTCAAAAATAAACATTAAAAAAATAAAGTATTCAAAACACAGTCCAAGGAGAAAACAAGTTATTCCTTTTTCTCTCACAGCAAGGATGTTCTATAAAGTGAATTCTGAATGTTTTTAAATCATAAGCTTTGATTTATTGATTACTCTCTTCAAATCATACTTTAATCAATCAATCCCTACAGGTTTCTCTCCCCAGCCCCTCCCCCAAGCGAACACCTTGGATGTCTGTACTCACAACCTCACTTGTGTCAAACCGCCTTCTGCAGAGCTTCTCTAGACCTGCAAGAATGAGGGGGAGTTTTCAAGAATCACAAGAAATATACCTGCCTAACTGAAAACCCTGTGACAGTCAACCATAAGTCTTCTCTGAATATATATTGTTAAAACTCCACATTATACGTTGCTAAAAAAAAAATCCTGCCATTCTTTAAAAACTGTCAACTCTGTCAATGGAAAGAGAAACGTTTTAATCATACAGACTTTCCATGTTGATATAAATCTCCCTCTGCCAATGGTTGTTGAAATGTAAGAATAAAACTTTTTCTGGATCTTATCCAAAAACAATGAAACCTGGGATTTGCCCTATCACTGGGATCAGGGTCAGTTTCTTTTTTTTTTTTTTTTAATTAAAAAATTTTTTTAAATGTTTATTTATTTTTGAGAGAGAGACAGAGCATAAGCAGGGGAGGGGCAGAGAGAGAGGGAAACGCAGAGTCCGAAGCAGGCTCCAGGCTCTGAGCTGTTAGCACAGAGCCCAGTTTGGGGCTCGAACTCACAAACTGTGAGATCGTGACCTGAGCTGAAGTCAGACACTTAACCAACCGAGCCACACAGGTGCCCTCATGGGTCATTTTCTAATTTCCCCCAAATGGTATTAAAATGTTTGCTCCGTTTTCCTAACTTCATCTCTACAACAGCTCTGCCCCTGCCCTTCCTGCAGCCATAGGTAGTGGCTCAGAGCTCCTCTCCAGAGTCAGAATCCAGGATTGCAATCGTTACTGCTCTGTGATGTTAGGAACAGTATTGGACCTACGTAAGCCTTGTCTCCTCGTCTGTAAAATGGGAATAGTAATACCCTCTCATAGTATGGTAAGAATTAAATGAGATCATACCTGGGAAAGACTATCTTAGTCAAGTTTCTTTGATTAAGAGATTGTTTACTTTTCTGTTTTTAGGATGAATAGTCAACAAAACAAAGAGACTCGCCCACATTCATTTTAAAAATGAAGGGACTGGATTGCATGGGAAGGATAGAGGGCTAAGTATGTCTTTAAGCCAAGGAGATATTGAACAACAAGTCCAGAAAGGGCAGCTAGCAGTGCAGCTTCAGAGACCTCAACAGCTGTTCCCATCATTCAAAACTGTCCTGCCATTAACATGACTCATCTTCAAACTTCTTTAGCCTGCGCATCTCTCAGCACAAATTTTCAAGAAAAAGAATCTGATTGCTTCCTCCTGGCTAACAGATGGGCTTTTCTCACCCAGTGTTTGATCCAGATCCAATTAGCTGTGACTAAGGAGGAAGCTTTCATGTCACAGATAGGTTTTCAGGGCCTATTAGAAGGAGAGGGAGGCTGACATGCACCCACAAAAGGTTATGGTTCTTGTGTTTGGTAATGCCTGGTACATAATGTACGCTTACTGAGCATTAGCTATCGTGATTGTTGATAGAGTACCCTGTAATTTTCTGCTTCTATCTTTAAAAAATTTTTTTAACCTTCATTTATTTTTGAGAGACAGAGCATGAGTAAGGGAGGGGCAGAGAGAGAAGGAGACACAGAATCTGAAGCAGGCTCTAGGCTCTGAGCTGTCAGCACAGAGCCCGACTTGGGGCTTGAACCCACGAACCATAAGATCATGTCCTGAGCTGAAGTCAGACACTTAACCAACTGAGCCACCCAGGCACCCCAGATTATACTGGTTTTTTTTTTTTTTTAAACCACTAAAGTGTCATTCCTCTCCTTTTTGAATGAAAAAGAAATCTCTCATTTATTTTTTCATCCAAAAAAACGTGTCATACTTAATGAGTGCAACAATATTCTCAGCAATGAGCATATGGCAGAGGACAAGGTCCCCAATTTCACGGAACTTATATTCTAGTGGAGGCTGGGGACTCTGGAAATAACTATCCATAAACCATGAATTAATATAATTTGAGGTGGTGAGAAGTTCCAAAAGAAAAATAAAACAGTTTGAAGGGATAAATATTGATGGTGGATGATGAATAAGAACTTAAGAGCTAAATGTCAGAAATAAAACAAGGGCCTGTGGACTGTGGTAAGGAGTTTAATTTTTATTTTTAGAGTGACGTAAACCCACTGAAAGTTTTGCATAGGGAGATGGTGAGGTCAGATTTATATTTATAAAATATCATTCTGGCTGGCATGTGGGGAATAATTGTAGTGGGACAAGACAGAAAGCAAGGAAACAAGACGGGAGGCTAATGCAGTCATTCAAGATGATGGTGGCAGGAACAGGGAAGTAGTCAAGAAGGATCAGATTTAGGATCTGTTTTGTTTTGGTATGAAATGTTTCAAGCACACAAATATAGAGAGAAGTAGATTGGTGTATCCACCTTCCAAATTTGTCATAGCTTAATACTGTGCCATATTTGCTTCAGGTCCTTTTTTTTAATTTTTTTAATGTTTATTTATTTATTTATTTATTTTTGAGAGGGTGGCAGGGCAGAGAGAAAGGGAGAGAGAGAATCCCAAGCAGGCTTTGCACTGTTAGCACAGAGCCCAAGGCGGAGCTCCATCTTATAAACTGTGAGATCATGACCTGAGCTGAAATCAGGAGTTGGATGCTTAACCAACTGAGCCAATCAAGCTCTCATGCCTTTTTTTTTTTTTTTTTTTAGGAAAAAACTTTATAGGGGCGCCTGGGTGGTTCAATCAGTTAAGCATCTGACTTTAGCCCATGTCATGATCTCACAGTTCGTGGGTTCGAGTCCCGCATCGGGCTCTGTGCTGACAGCTCAGAGCCTGGAGCCTGCTTTGGATTCTGTCTCCCTCACTCTCTGCCTCTCCTCCAGTCATGCTCTGTCTCTCTCTCTCTCTCTCAAAAATAAAAATGCACGTTAAAAAAAAACAAAACATTCTTGTACATATCTCCTACTATGCCTGTGCGGGTGTAAGAGGGTGTGTAGGTGGGTGCTTCCTAGCCTTTTTCAGATCACAGCCCACAAAGAAAATGATAAAATTTCTGTGGCATATTAATAAACTGGAGGGGACTTAGAACACCTATATGGACCTTGGTAAAAAACAAACAAACAAAACATAAGCTCATTACTTTTTTCTCATAATTATGAGAAAAAATAGAATAGTAAAGTGCTATGGAAAATGTGAAATGTTAAACTTATATAAAACTTCCCCAAAATTTCAAGTTTTAACAAAAAGCTTAAGAGAACTTCCATAAGCAGATTTAGTGCTTGAAATGTCTATACTTCCTGATCAAGACATTTTAATGACAATGTCTTCAAATTCTTGTAGATACAACCAAAAATAAATTTTACATTTTTGCAATTATTCAAAGGTTGAGATTGTTAACAAACTGGTGCAGCCACTGCAGAACACAGAATGGAGTTTGCCTGAAAAGTTAAAAATAGAACTACCCTGTGATCCAGTAATCACACTACTGGGTATATATCCAAAGAATACAAAAACACTAATTTGAAGGGATATGTGCACTCCTGTGTTTATTGCAGCATTATTTACAATAGACAAATTATGGACGCAAACTAAGTGTCCATCAATACATGAATAATGGGTAAAAATAATGTGGTAATAGGGGCACCTGGGTGGCCTCAGTTGAGTGTCTCACTCTTGACTTGGGCTCAGGTTGTGATCTTGCGGTTCATGGGATCCAGCACTGACAGCCTGGAGCCTGCTTCAGATTCTCTGTCTCCCTCTCTCTCTGCCCCTCTGCCACTCATTCTCTCTCTCTCTCAAAATAAATTTAAAAAGGACAATGTGGTATGTACACACACACACGGAAGCATTACTCAGCCATTAAAAAATGAAATCTTGCCATTTGCGAAAACTTGGATGGAGCTAGAGAGTATAATGCTAAGTGAAATAAGTCAGAGAAAGACAATACTACATGTGGAATTTAAGAAATAAAACAAATGAGCAAAGGGGTGGGGGGAAGAAGGCAAACCAAGAAACAGACTCTTAACTAGAGAAGAAACTGATGGTTACCAGAAGAGAGGTGGGCGTGGAATGGGTGACATTGGTGATGGAGATTAAAAAGTACACTTGCAGGGCAACTGGGTGGCTCAGTCAGTTACACATCTGACTTTGCTCAGGTCATGATCTCACAGTTTGTGAGTTCAAGCTCCGCATAGGGCTCTGTGCTGACAGCTCAGAGCCTGGAGCCTGCTTTGGATTCTGTGTATACATCTCTCTTTCTGCCCCCACCAACCCTTTTATGCTCACTTTCTCTCCCTTTCTCTCTCTCAAAATGAAATAAGTATTTACAAAAAATAAAGAGTAAATTTGTGGTGATGAGCACTGAATAATGTATACAGCCCTGCTTCTCTCTCTCTCTCTCTCTCTCTTCCTCATGGGATTCTTTTTCTGTCCCTTGCTCACTTGTGCCCTCTCTCTCTCTCTCAAAAAGAATCTAATACCTCTAGGGTGCCTGGATGAGTCAGTGAGTTAAGCATTTGACTCTTGATTTTGGTTCAGGTCATGATCTCATGGGTTTGTGAGTTCAAGCTCCATATCAGGCTCTGCACTGATAGTGTGGAGCCTGCTTGGGATTGTCTCTTACCGTCTGTCTCTCTGCCTCTCCCCTGCCTGTGCACACTTGCACTCTCTCTCTCTCTTTCTCTCTCTCACAATAAATAAACTTTACAAAAAAAACCTAATACTCCCAAAATAAAATAATAAAAATAAAAGTCTAAGAGCCATTTATTTTCTATGATTGGAAAATACAATTTTGATTGATAAACATTTTATCATTAAAATGATTTGTCATTTTATGATAAACAAAATAGACTTTACATTCTAGCCATGCTTATAGTATAGAGAATTCATGTATATCCGTTTCCTTTATTATTAACACCTCATATTAATATAGTATATATGTCACAATGAACAAATATTTATACATTATTAATGTATTATTAATACATTATTATTAATTAAAATTCATGCTTTATGTAGATTACCTTAGTTCTTGCCTAATGTCCTTCTTCTGTAGCAGGATCTCAGCCACATTATATATAGTTGTTATATCCCTTTAGGTTCCTCTTGACTGTGACTGTTTCTCTGGCTTTCCTTATTTTTTGACGACCTTGAAACTTGTAAGGAATACTGAGCAGGTACTTTGTAGAATATCTCTCAAAGTGAGATTTGTATGATGTTTCTCTCTCTCTCTCTCTCTTTTGATTTTTAAAGCACATATTCGTTTTTGAGAGACAGCGAGAGACGGAGCGTGAGCAGGGGAGGGGCAGAGAGAGAGAGAGAGAGAGAGAGAGAGAGAGAATCCAAATCAGGCTCCAGGCTCTGAGCTGTCAGCACAGAGCCTGAGGTGGGGCTCCAACCCATGAACCATGAGATTATGACCTGAGCTGAAGTTGAACACAACTGACGGGCCACTCAGGCACCCCTGATGTTTTCCTTTTGATTAAACTGGGGTTATAGGTTTTTGGAGGAAGACCACAGAGGTGGATTGCCATTCTCCTGACAGCATATCAAGGGTGCACACTGTTATCATAATTTACCATATCTCATCAGAACTGGGGAGATGATAAAAAAACTGTCTCATGACAGTTTCTGTGACAGAGAAGCAACTGAGAAACAGACTTGTATCAGCTCCTCATAAATCTCCATGTTGGTTTTTAGTCATTTGATCCTATTTTCTGGAATGTCTGGTAATTTCTGAGCACATGTCAAGCATTGTGTCTTAATTATATATTAGTTTTCCCCTTTAGTTTCTTCGCTTATGTTTAGTATGTCTTTCTTCTTACTTTCCTTCAATATTTTTCTGTCCTGTTATTTAGGTCAACTGATTGCCAACTTTTTTTTTCCTAACCTGTAAATTTAAGGTTAAATTTCCCTATAACTGTCGTTATAGGCACAACTCATGGACTTTTTAAAAAATTTACATTGAAGTTAGTTGTAGATTCCAGTGATTCATACCCTATATATAACACCCAGTGCTCATCTCACCAAGTGTCTTCCTTAATGCCCTTACCCATTTAGCCCGTCCCCCCACCCAGAACCCCAAAAGGAACCCTCAGTTTGTTCTCCATCTCTTGTGTTTTTCTCCCTCCCTGTTCTGATATTATTTTTGCTTCCCTTCCCTTATGTTCATCTGTTTTGTATCTTAAATCCCACATATGAATGAAGTCATATTTGTCTTTCCGTGATTGGCTTATTTTGCTTAGCATAATACCCTCTAGTTTCATCCACATTGTTGCAAATGTTGAAATGCAAGATTTCATTCTTTTTGATTACTGAGTAATACTCCATTGTGTATATATATATATATATATATACACCACATCTTCTTTATCCACTCATCCATCGGTGGACATTTGGGCTCTTTCCATACTTCAGCTATTGTCGATAGCACTGCTATAAACATTGGGTGCATGTGTCACTTCGAAACAGCACACCTGTATTCCTCGGATAGATACCTAGTAGTGCAGTTGCTGGGTCATAGGGTAGTTCTAGTTTTAATTTTTTGAGGAACCTCCATACTGTTTTCCAGAGTGGCTGCACCAGTTTTCATTCCTACCAGCCATGCAAAAGAGAGCTTTTTTCTCCGCATCCTCACCAACATCTGTTGCTTGAGTTCTTAATTTTAGCCATTCTGATCAGTGTGAGGTGGCATCTCATTATGTTTTAATTGGTATTTCCCTGATAATGAGTGATGTTGAGCATTTTTTCATGTGTCTGTTAGCCATCTGGATGTCTTCTTTGAAGAAGTGTCTATTCATGTCTTTTGCCCATTTCTTCACTGGATTATTTGTTTTTTGGGTATTGAGTTTGATAAGTTCTTTATAGATTTTGGATACTAACCCTTTATCTCATATGTCATTTGCAAATATCTTCTCCCATTCCATTGGTTGCCTTTTAGTTTTGGTGATCGGAGATTTTGATATGTAGTATTTTCATTACCATTCAGGTAAATAGTTTAAAAATTTTTAAATTTTCATAGTAATATTTTCTTTGACTCATAGGCTATTTAGAAGGATATTTCTTAATTTCCAAAAATATAGTGATTTTATAGTTTATCTCTTACTGAGTTCTACCTTAATTGTGCACAGATCATAGTCTGGATGATTTCAATCCTTTTAAATTTAGTGAAACTCAACAACAAAAAACAACCTGATTTTAAAAACTTGTAAAAGATTTGAGTAGGCGCTTCTTCAAAGAAGATATACATGTGGTACTCACATTAGTAATCATTAGGGAAATGCACATTGAAACCATAAGATATCAGCTTGCTCCTATTAAGATGTCTACTATTAAAAAAAACAACAACAGAAAATAACAAGTGTTGATGTGGATGGGGAGAATTTGGAACCCTTGTGCACTGCTGGTGAAAATGTAAAATGCTGCAGCCACTTTTGAAAATGGTATGGCAATTCCTCAAAATGTACAAACAGAATTACAATATGACCCAGCAATTCCACTTCTGGGTATATAGTGAAAAGAACTGAGAGCAGGGTTTCAAAGAGATATTTCTACACCCATGTCCATAGCAGCCTTTTCGACAATAGCTGAAAGGTGGAAGCAACCTGCTATGGATGGAAAGTCTGTTTCCCCCCACACTCTAAACCTATCTGTGTTAAAGCCCTAACTCCCAATTTGATGGTTTTTGGAGATGGGGCCTTTAGGAGGTATTTGGGTTTAGCTGAGGTCATGAGAGTGGAAGCCCTAAGATGGGATTAATGCCTTTATGAGAAGATGAAGAGACCAGAACTCTGTCTTTCTACTGTGTAAGAATACAGCAAGGTGGCAGCTATCTGTAAACTAGAAAGTGGGCCCTCACCAGACACCAAATCTGTTGGCACCTTGGTCTTGAGTTGCCCAGCCTCCAGAACTGTGAAAAAAAAAGTTGTTCAAGCTACCCAGTGTGTGGCAGTGTGTGGTATTTTGTTTCGGTAGCCCAAACTAAGACACAACCTGCGTTTATTGATAGATAAACAAAATATTGTATATACGTACAATGGAATATTATTCAGCCTTAAAAAGGAAGTGAATTCTGTCCTATGCTACAACATAGTTGTACTCTGAAGACATTATGCTGAGGAAAATAAGCCAGTCACAGACACAAATGCTGTATAATTCCACTTACATGAGGTACCAGGAATAGCCAAATTCCCGGGAAAGCCATATAGGTGGTTGCCAGGGGCCAGGGGCAGAGAAAAATAGGGAGTTATTTTTAGATAAGTTTTGGGTTGGGAAGTTAAAGAGTTCTGGAGATGGATGGTGGTGATAGTTACACAACAGTGACTATTCTTTTTTCTATTAAAAACAAATTTTTTCAATGTTTATTTTTGAGAGAGACAGCATGAGCAGGGGAGGGCCAGAGAGAGAGGCAGACACAGAATCTGAAGCAGGCTCCAGGCTCTGAGCGGTTAGCACAAGAACCTGGTGCGGGACTCCAACTCACAAACCATGAGATCATGACCTAAGCTGAAGTCAGATGCTTAACCGACTGAGCCACTTAGGTGCCCCAACACTTATGACTATTCTTAATGGCAGTAAACTGTACACCTAAAATGCTTTAAGGTGGTAAATTTTTTGTTTGGTTTATCACAATTTTTTAAATTGTTGAGACTTGCTTTATGGTCAGTGTATGTTTAATTTTTGCAAATGTTCCATACATGCTTGAAATAACACATTTTCTGCACACTAAAGTCAGTTGGTCAAATTTGTTGTGTTCTAACAAAAATCTAAATCTTTAATGATTCTTTCTTTGCCTTTTTGTTCAATTAGTAAGGTTGGTATGGTAAAATGCTTCATTGGACTTGTGGATTTATTCTATTTCTCATTGCGGTTCTCTCTGCTACATGGAGGTCATGCCATCAGTTGCACACAAATTTAAAACTGCTATATTTTACTGGCAGATTAAACTCTCTTGAGAAAATCCCAAGTATGGCCTCCCCATAAAGTATTTATAGTTCACTTATAGTTAGTTCCTCCTGATCTAGAGGCATTTACTGGTCAGAGATCATTTTTAATTTTTTAATTTTAAAAATGTTCATTTATTTATTAAATTTTTAAAAAATTTTTGACACACACACACACACACACACACACACACACACACACACACATAGAGTATGAGTGGGGAAGGGGCAAAGAGAGAGGGAGACACAGAATCCAAAGCAGGCTCCAGGCTCTGAGCTGTCACTACAGAGCCCGATGTGGGGTTCAAACCCATGAGACGTGAGATCATGACCTGAGCTGAAGTCAGACGCTTAACCGACTGAGCCACCCAGGACCCCCAAAATGTGTATTTATTTTGAGAGAGAGAGAGAGAGAGAACACATGAGAGTAGGGGGAGGGGAGGGACAGAGAGAATCCCATGCAGCCCCTCACTGCCAATACTGAGCTCAAGCTCACAAACTGTGAGATCATGACCTGAGCCGAAATCAGGAGTGGGATGCTTAGGGGCACCTGGGTGGCTCAGTCCGTTAAGTGTCCAACTCTTGGTTTTGAGTCAGGTCATGACCTCAAGGTTTTGTGGGCTTTGTGCAGGGCCCAAGTTGGGCTCTGCACTGGCAGCACAGAGACTGCTTGGATTCTCTCTCTCCCTTTCTCTCTGCCACTCCCCTGGTCACACTGCCTCTGTCTCTCAGAATAAATAAATAAACTTAAAAAAACAAAAAAGAGTGGGACACTTAATGAACTGAGCCACCCAGGTGCCTTCAGAGGTCATTTTTTAAATCTTAACACCTATCAAGTTTCCAGTGAACAAAGCTAGAAAGTTAACTGAAGGTCAAATTCTCATGCAGGATGGGAAGAGGTTTTGTTACCTTTTCACCTAGTGTTTTTTCATCAGTCTGGAAAGTCTCAGGTTTGATTCCTCTTCACATATTACTTCTGCCTCATTTTGACGTTCTTGTTCTTTGAGGACTCCAATTAAACATTTGTTAGACCTTTTCAACATCATGTCATTATCCTCAAACCTGTCTCCAATATTTTCAATCATTTTCCATTTTTTTCTTTTGTTTCCTCTGTGCTTCATTCCAAACAGCCATCTGTTCTGGTTATTTTCTCCTAAACTGTGTGTAATATACTAGAAAAACCTATGCATTGAGTCCACCTCTCAATTCTGGAATAGAGTTTCTGCTAGATTATTTTTTTCAAACTTTTTGCTTTTTAGTGTAAGCATGCTTTTTATTTCAGTCTTCTGACTACATGTTGATCATTTTTTTCCGAAAAATTATCTGTGTGGGGTAATTTGAGGTTTGGAGTGATGATACCTTCATTTGGAGAGAACTTTAGTTTGTTTCTGCCCGGTGCCTATAGCTTGCCACTCTAGGACCCGTTTATTCAATATACAAAGCTTGAGGTTTTATGACTACTGTTAAATCTGATTGCAATCTGTGGAAGTGCTAATTGACTTCTGGTTTATCTTCACCCTATAGGGTCTTGTGTTAAATACGTGCAGTGTTTATTAGACTTTTCATCTTCTGTGGCACTACATTTAGACCTATTTCTCTCTTGCTCAGCAATCCTGCAAAAGTCGTCATTCATTTTACAGATTTTACTTTTGGATCATTAAATGCCTTCAGGACAAATGTTTGGTTTCACTGCCTGAAATACTTCTTTCTCAGATTTCAGCTGGATCATTTCTTATACAGTATTGGGCATGTGGTTCTGCTTTTCTAAACCCAGATTTTTTGGTTGTTTTCAGGTGGTGAGTTGGATCAAATTACCAGGTGTTTATTATATATGCTGTGTGAAACCATCCTTGCATTACTAAGGTAAGAGCTGTTTATAAGATAGATGGAAGAACTAATTTTTGTCTAGTTTTGGCATCAAAATTATTATGGCACTTAAGAATAAGTAGAGAATGTTTCTTCATTTTTAGTTCTCTCTATAGGATTCAAGATCAGAGCAGCAGTTGCTTCTTGTGGGAACTTGGACCAGGAAGGGGCAAGAAGTAACTTGGAACTTTCTGGCCTGATGCAATGTTCTGTATCTTGATAAGCATTTCTCAAGACTAATTGAAGAGTTTACTTAAGATACGAGGATTTCATTTTGTGTAAATTATGCCTTAGTAAAAATTATTGTTCAAATATTAATAATTGTTGAATCTAGTTGAGATAAAACAGGTGTTCATTATATTATGTTTTCAACTTTTCCTGGTGTTTAAAAATTTCAGAATAAAAAGTTGGGGATATGAAATTAAAAGATAAATTAATTGTTCAGTTTCCTTCATATTAGTTTCAATAAAGGTCAAGATCAAACACTATTAAGTGTTAAGGAGTGAAGAAATGTGATTAAAATGTATGCTAGGCAGAGGAAGAAAGATGGCTTGGAAATATAGGAGGCTTGAAAATCAGGATTATATGGAGAGAGGAAGAAATCAGTGGAAAAGAGATGTTGAGATTAGGGGAGGGTTGATGGGTTTAGAGATGGGAAGGAAAAGGATTAACAAGACAGGTGCTTGGAACTGAATTAAAAACTTCATGCACAGTCCAACTAGGTTAAGTCTTTTCTAAAGACACTGGTATCTATCATATGGGCATAGGAGTGTCTCTACATAATTTTATTTTGGTTTGTGTTTATCAGCTGTTAGATATAAAAAGTTTATCATCTATCACTTTCATAAAGTTATGTTCATAAAGTTATGTACCTTATCTCATTTAATCCTTCACCATCATAGGTCAGGAATAACCATTCTTGTTTTATAGATTGAAAATGAGGCTGTGAGTTTGCTAAAGTTACATACATAGCTAATAAGTGAAAAAGCCACTCCTGAGACTTCTGACTTCATGTATTCTCAGGACACTTTAATTATAATACTGACGTTTTAAAATTGGAGCTAGATTAAGGGGGGGGCGGATCAGTCAGGTAATTGCCTTGAATCTCAATCCATAAAAACTGTTAACACATTTTATCATTGAAAATATAACGAGGGGGACGCCTGGCTGGCTCAGTTGGTGAAGTGTGTGACTTCTGATCTCAGGGTTGTGAGTTCAAGCCCCACATTGGGTGTAGAGATTACTGAAAAATAAAGTCTTTAAAAAAAAAAATGTAATGAGGAGAAAATTGTATTTAATGTAATTCTTCTCTGGGGCAATAGTTCTGTGTGTGGCCAGAGTGGTACTCTGGTATGTGGCCTCAAGTGGTGTAAGATTATCACACCTTCTTCCTCCCAACTCTGCTCCAAGGACATTTCAAGCCACATTATAAGGAAGTTAGGGGTGCCTGGGTGGCTCAGTCAGTTAAGTGTCTGGCTTCCGCTCAGGTTGTGATCTCGCAGTTTGTGGGTTTGAGGCCTGTGTCGGGCTCTGTGCTGACAGCAAGCTCAGAGCCTGGATCCTGTCTTTGGATTCTGTGTCTCCGTCTCTTTCTGTCCCTATCCTGCTCATGCTGTCTCTCTCTTAACAATAAGTAAAACATTAAAAAAATTTAAAAAAATAAAATAAAAAAATAAGGAAGTTAGATTCAAGTAGGTGTAGAGATTTCTTTCTTATGAATAGGATATACAAATTTATACTAGAGCTAAACTCTTTGTGACAGTAAAGAGACAGGCATCTTCTCCACCTTTTACCACTCAGGCCTTCCTTAAAACAAGTACTGAATGATTATTCAGAGTATGGTTTAGAAAAGATGCCAAATTACTAATCTGGTCTAGGGAGACAAAGTAGCATCCTATTTCAGATACTACTAATAGAAAATCCATCTAAAACTGTCTGAAACAGTAATGGAAGGGTACTGGTTTAAGAAACTTGACAAGTACAGAGGTCAAAATTAATTCTGATTTTTTTTTAGGTGATTCATGTCTTTGAGATGGGTTGGTCCTCAGGCTGGCAAACCCTCGGAGAGGCTGTGCTTCTCTTAATTTTGTGTTCATGTTGGTCCTTTTATGTGTTGGAAGCTTCTTGATGCAAGGGTTGTATTATATGGTATTCATCTTTCTTACTCCCTCAAAGCTGCTAGTTCACAGAGGCCTTCACGTAATGCCTGTTGAACAATGTAAAACTCCACTGAGGTATAAACCAAGGCCTCAGGAGAATAAGCGAATATCGAGAATACGCCAAGCAAAGACCACAAAGTTCATGGTAGAGAGCCAGCGTTAGAACCCGCCCTAGACACCGTTCATTCTTTTATTCATTAAACACACAGGCGGGAATGGGAAGAGGCAGTAGGCAGGAACCAGATTAAACAGGGCCTTAGAATCTTAAAATTCTTTCGTGGGTGGGTTTCATCCACTTCTTCAAGAAAATCTGAACCCGGTGAGTTTTCTGAACCGCTTGACTCAGCATCTTCTCTCGTCCTTTATCAGCACGTCAGGGGTGCCATCAAGCTTCCTTCCGTCTATTCTGCCCTTGGCATTTCATACTTTGCCGGCTATCTGATTTCCCTGACCCCTCGACTTTTTAAAACCAGGATTCTTCTGGGCGCTCTTATTTCGCTCTCTTATTTCACGTGTCTCGGGTCCCACCGCCCAACCCTCTCAACTCCGCAGTCTATGACATTCAGTCGCCCTTGAAAGTCTGAAGTCAGCCACGTTAGTACTTTCAGGATATTGCCAATCCAAAGAGATCTCACCAATCCTGCACCATCAGATCGGAACAATAGCTTACCGGACCCCCATATTTTGATTGTTCCGCTACTACAATGGGGGATCGTTTTATCTGCGGCTGCTTCCTCCAGCTACAGCCACCGTGTGGAAGGGCACCGTTAGAATGTTCCCGAAATGCGGCCGTCAGGAGTCCCGTGCACCTCTTCTTCGTCTGTGCCGCTCCCCCGGCCCAGACGATCCCGTAGGCCGGCGGGTAACGCTCAGTCGCCAGAGCGCTTCCAGGGGAGAGAGGCGCCGCGCCGGGCCGAAGGGTGCACGGCCACCGGCGCGGGCGGCGGAATGCGTGCGGGAGGCGGCTAGGCCGCGGGAGAGGGCGGGAGCTGACGCGCCGCGAGCGCAGCGCGCCTGGAGCCCCGGCGGAAGACGTGGGCGGAAGGTGGTGGGCCCGGGGGTGGGGGGCGCCGGAGGGCGGGGCCCGCGCACCCCAGAGGCGGAGCTCCCGCGCGGGTCACGTGACAGGCCCGGCGGCGGCGGCGGCGGCGGCGGCAGCGGCGGCGGCGGCGGTAGCGGCAGCGGCCGCGGCGTCTTCAGCGGCGCCCAGTGCAGGATGGTGCTGGAGGCGGCGGCGGCGGCCGTGGTGGCGGCGGCATCGTTGGCGGCAGCGGGAGGGGGTGCTGTGGCGGCAGCGGCGCCCGCGGGTGGTGTAAAATGGCGGATTTCGAGGAGTTGAGGGTAAGCGGGGGCGCGGGAGTGGAGAGCGGAGGCCGCGGGGGAGGGGAGGCGGGGAAGCCGCAGCGTCGCCGGCCGCCACCTTCTTGTTTCGCGGGGACCGGTTGGCCACTAGCCCGGCCCGAGTCCTAGCGGGCTCACGGGCGGGCGGGGGAGGGGAGCGAGGCGGCCGAGGACGCCCGGGCCGCGCGGGGGCGGCTTATCCTGAGCCCCGGCCAGCGGTCGGTGGGTCCGGCCGGGGGTCCGCACACCTGACGCGGGGCCGGGGCCGCGGGCGGGAGGGGCTCGTGGGGACCCGACTGCCTTGTTTAAGGGCTGAGGTGGGAAGCTGGATTTGCTTTTCCACCTTTACGGGGTGTACGTGTGCGTGGCGATTCAGAAGTCTACACGTTACTCACTTGGTGGGAGACTGTTTTCTGAAATGTGAAGTTGCGTTTAGGAATCCTCTCCTGGGGCTGATGCTACTGTTTAGTGAGATCTGTCACGAGAAAGGCCCCTTCCACCTACCAGCGCTTCTTCTTGGAGAAAAGCGTGGTCTTTGGGGAGCAGTGCCTTTAATAATCGACCTTAAACCTTGACTGTTTTCCTAGTGCCGTGGTTAGACACCCGCAAAGGCCATGTTGTCAGGAGGTTTGTGAACTCGTTTTGCTCTTGAGGGAAAACATTCTTTCTTCGTAGCCTTAAAACAAGGTCACAACTTTATTATTGATATCTTTGTATAGTAGAGGTTTGAAAATGGGTGTGCTGGGGATGGAACGGAAAAAGATCTCTTTTCCCCGGCTGATAACCTTCGGAGTCCTCAACTGAAACAAAACTGTGGACAACGAACAGGGTTTATTTTTTATGGATCGCTGAATTCCTGGCGACATAAATGAAATATTTAAGGACGGAAACCCTGATTAAAAAAAAAAAAGTCATAGGAGAGATAAATGTGAACTTGAAATTAACTGCAGTCTTTTTGTGTAACAGACGTAGGATATTAGGGTTACTTTTTTTGGAGTGAAAAGGAAGAGGGATCCGGTAAAAGATTCAGTTTTGTATGTTGTTTTTTCCACGAGATGGAGTCGGGGAAGGATGTTGGCCGCTCACCTGGTCTGTATTGGTGATTCCGATGTAAAGGGAGAGTGTGTTATAGTTTGCAAAATACCTGCCATTTTCCCTTCTTTTGTTTCAAAAAGAATTACTTAATTCCTAGTAAAGAGAAAAGTACGTTCATGCATTTTATGCCCTGTATTATTTATGCGGAGAACCTTAATAGTACGTAAGGGGTGATCGAATTGGTAAGTGTATGGGGGTTTTTGTGTTTCAGAGCCCCAGCTGTGGAGCTTTTAACACCTGTGGAGCTTTGGAAACAGCCAGGCCTTGTGCCTCAGCTATGTAAATTAATATATTAGGCTTAGGATTGGTTGAGAAGACTGAAGTTTGAGGTTAATTTTTTTTTTTAACTTGCAGTATCCTTTTAATTTTTGCATAGTAGTATATGCATACAACTTATTCTCTTCTAAGGTTTTTGTTGATGAAAATTTTCCAAGTTTTGTATTAGATTTTTATAAATGTTGTTGGTCAGAACTTAATACAAAAAGGGAGGATTTATTTACCAGTGTAGGGCAAAAAGGGCAGTCAGTGCTGAGGTTCTAGTGGCACTGCAAAGTGGTTGGAAACCAGAGCAGCATTTTCTCTTTGGGTCTACCAGTCTCTTCTTCCTTTTTTCCCCTTCACCTCCTTTCCCTCTTTGGCCCTCTCCTTCTTCCCCTTCCCTCATCTTACCCTCCACAATTTGTTTTGTGGGTCAGCTGCATCATCTCTTTCTGTAAAGCAGCTGCCTTTGCTTCTCCCTGGACTTGATGGAAGGCGGCCCCTCTTGCACAGTTCACATAAGGTGCCCAACAGAGACTGACTGGGGAGAGTTTTCAGGGGAAGGGAAGGTGTGCAGATAGATGCTGGAAGAGTTATCAACCCCAGTCTTTGCCGTAGTTGCTCAGCAGCATCCTTGACATTTACAGGTGAGCTGTCTTTCTCTGTGCCCTGCCCTGCCCTGTTTCGAACAGTGATGATGATAATGATAATGGCAGGTATCCATTGTAATATAGTGGCTATTACGTGCCTGGCTCTGGTCTAAGCACTTCATATACTTGTTTAATTCTCGTGACAGTTGTAACAGAATTGTTCCAATAAATTGTCAGAAGCAATTGAGACCGATTGAATAACCTGACAGAGTTTGAGCTGGAAGACCTGGGGTTTTTAATCTCAGATGTCCTGCTTTAGAGTCTTTCTTACTCTGTGCAGTTTCTTTCAGGTCCATGTGGTGCTGCTAGCCATCATCTTGTAGTCTATGAGCTAAACTGAATGATAAATAGCCAATGCCCTTCTTGTGTGACATATAATACTGGAGGGGAAATAGCACGGCTGACTGAAAATCTAATAGAAAGGAAAAGGGGAAGACACATGTAGGGCATTCTAAATGGTCTCTGTTTTAGGATATATTCTGAGAATCAGAGATAGTCAAGTAAATTAAAGGACCAGGAAAAATGGCCAGCATTTAGTTTGTTTAACTTGGCAGTAGAAAAAATAGCCGACCTGGATGTCACATATTTGGCTGTGTTACTGCTACTGAGAGGCTTTTCATTGTCTTTATCCATCATCATTCAGGGCTACTCCCTAGGGGCATGTTTAACCAGAGCAGGTCACTCTGGCTCTGCTGCCCTCTCCTGCACTGGAGGTCAGGAATTCTGGGAAAGGTCATCCTCACTGTTCTTTAGTGACTCCTGTGCCTTTGCTTTGTAAGCTTGGGGTGGGGGTGGGGGATATTTGATGAGCCAACGCCTGTGGAACCTTAAGAAGCTGCCAGATGATTTTAGTTTTTGAGACTGCTATGTAAGCCAGTACCAGAGGTCTTGTCCGGTCATAGCAGAATATGGCAGCCCTATGCTTTGCTACTTTCATTTTAATAGAATACCAGCCCACCTTTCTTCTAGTTCTTCTGGGAGAGAGGATCTGACTGGCTGAGTTTAGGTGTGGGTTCACTGTGTTCTAATCATCTCTGGCCAGAAGGTTAGAGTCCTATTACACAGACCTGACTCATGAGATTATCTTGATGGGTTGGGGGAAAGGAAAGAGCAAGTTCTCTGTAAATGGAAATTGTGGGCTGAGTAGTCAAGGATGATTATAATCATGCATCATGTATTTGAAACTTCCAAGGTGCTAGAGAAGAAATTATTTAATTCACTGGTTGCTCATTTATAGCATTTATGTTGGTAGAGGTTTGTAAATTTACTAGTTAGCTAGTTGTGAAAAAACCTGGAACAAGCTCATAAGATCTGGTGGCATGAACCTCTCTTATTGCTAACCTCCTTTCTCCCCACAGTAGTCTCTAGCAGAACTAAGCAGAGGGAGCAGAGGCAGAAAAGTAGGGGTTCTCATTCCTCAGTCCCTCATTCCTTCAACCAGAGTGCTTTTTTTTTTTTTTTTTTTTACCCTTGTGTTTCTCCTCCAGTTGTGTAATTGTATACTGTGGGCTGCTGGTGCAGGCTTTTGGCAGTCCTTAAAAAGGCTTCTACTAGGGGTGCCTGGGTGGCTCTGTCAGTTAAGCTTGCAACTCTTGGTTTCAGCTCAGGTCATAATCTCACGGATTGTGGGTTTGAGCCCCGTATTGGGCTTGCACTGATAGCAGAGAGCCTTCTTGGGATTCTGTCTCGTTCTCTCTCTACCCCTCCCCTGCTCAAGTGCATGCACCCCCCCCAAATAAATAAGTAAACAAATAAATAAACATTAACAAAAAGTTTCCTGCTACTTTAACCTGGTTAATTCACTCTCCTTCTTACCACTTGAGTATGGGGTTGGAGGGGGGAACTGTTGCAGTAATTTTTTTTAAGCCTCTCTTTCCTGTATGCCTCATCCTCATCCTTTTTGTGCATTGAGTTTATATCTCCCTGTGGGTCAAAGAAAGAGAGTGAATGTGTGTGCAAAATCTTGATGTGTATTTGGGCTAGTGAAAGGGTGAGTGATCATAACTTTCTTGACAGATACTGATAAACCAGATGCAAAAGATCTTTTATGCTAAGAGTCTTAAGTACTTCCATAACAGCGATTTTCTACCTATAAGGCTTGAGGATTTGTTTCTTTACACCAGGAAGACTTGCTGTTCTGGTAGCTTCAGGTGCTCTTGGGATATAGAAGGAGCATGAGAAGTTAATTTGAGGATTTGAGGTTAGAGTCCATCTCTCATACCCCCCAACTAATGGGCAAGAAAATAGATTAATATATCTGATAGATGTAACAGAGTCTACTGTGTGATTCAAAGCCATCAGTGGACACAACTAAAATTTCCAAGATTACTTGAATTTGTTTGTTCCTTACGTCTGTTCCCTCCCTCTAATAAACATATCTTTTCTGATAAAGCTGGCACTTTTCTAACTATAATATTCTCCAGATGTTTCTCTTTTTGTAGCATTTTGCTTTTGTTTTTCTGGATTGCATTTTAGCTAGTCTATTTAAATAATTTTTTTTATTGAGATATAATTCACATACCATAAAATTCAGCCTTTTAAAGTTTTTTTTTTAATATTTTTATTTATTTCTAGGAGAGAGAGAGAGACAGCGTGAGCAGGGGAGGGTCAGAGAGAGAGGGAGACACAGACTCCGAAACAGGCTCCAGGCTCTGAGCTAGCTGTCAGCACAGAGCCCGACGTGGGGCTTGAACCCACGAACCGCGAGATCATGACCTAAGCGAAAGTCGGACGCTTAACCGACTAAGCCACCCAGGCGCCCCAAATTCAGCCTTTTAAAAAAATGTTTATTTTTGAGAGGGGGGAAGAGTGCTGAGAATCCCAAGCAGGCTCTGTGCTGTTAGCCCCAGTGTGGGACTTGAACTCACAAACTGTGAGATCATGACTTGAACTGAAATTCAAGTTGGATGCTTAACTGGGCACCCATAAAATTCAGCGCAAACTTTAAAGTAGTTTTGGTTTATTCACAAAGTTGTGCAAGTATCACAACCATAATTCCAGAACATTTTTATCACCCCAAAAGAAACCCCATACTCATTAGCAGTCACTCCCTATTCCTTTTATTGCTCAGCCCTCAGCTTCCTGTAACTTACTTTGTCTGTTTTAGACATTTCATACAAACAGAATCATACACATGGCTCTTTGTGTCTGGCTTCTTTCATTTCACATAATCTTTTCAAGGTTCATGTGGTAGCATGTATCAGTGCTTCATTCCTTTTTTATGGGTGAATAATAGTCCATTGTATGGAGTATGCCACATTTTGTTCATTCATGAATTTATGTACATTTGGGTTATTTCCACTCTGACTAGTATGAACATGCATCTGTGTGTAAGTTTTGTATGGACATGCTTTTCAAGTATTTTGGTTACATAGGAGTGGCATTGTTGGGTACATGCGGTGGCTCTGTGTTTAAGTGAGGAATTGCCAAACTTTTCCAAAATGGCTACATCATTTTACATTCCTACTAGTAATGAGTTCTAATTTCTCCATAGTCTCACCCACACAGGTGTAAAGTGGTATAGTTTTGATTTGCATTTTCCTGGTGACTAATGATGTTGAGCTTCTTTTCATGTGCTTGTTGGCCATTTGCATATTTCCTTTGAAGAAATGTCTATTCAAACCCTTTGCCCATTTTTAAACTGGGTTGCTTGTTTAAGTTCAAGTTCTTTATATATTCTAGATACATTTTTTTTTGGTCAGATATATGGTTTGCAAGTATTTTACTCCTTTTGTGGACTGTCTTTTCATTTTCTCCATAATGCACTTTGAAGCACAAAAGTTTTTACATTTTGACGAAGTTTAGTTTATCACTTTTTCATTTCTTGCTTTTTATTTTGATAAGAAACCATTGTCTGATCCAACATCATAAATATTTATGCTTGTTTTCATGTAAGAGTTTATAGTTTTAGTTTTTTTTTTGTTTGTTTTTTTTTTTTTTTAGAAATAGTTTATTGTCAAATTAGTTTCCACATAACACCCAGTGCTCATCCCCACAAGTGCCCTCCTCCATGCCCATCCCTCCTCCCCCCCACATCCATCAGTCCTCAGTTTTTGTCAGCATTCAAGAGTCTCTCATGGTTTGCCTCTCTCCCTGTCCCCCACCATTTCCACCCTTCTTCTCCCGGTTGGTCCTCTGTTAAGTTCCTCCTAGTCCTCCTATACGTGCAAACATATGATATTTGTCCTTCTCTGCCTGACTTATTTCGCTCAGCATAACACCCTCAAGGTCCATCCATGTTGCTACACATGGCCAGATTTCATTATTTCTCATTGCCATGTAGTATTCCATGGTATAGATAAACCACATCTTCTTGATCCATTCATCTGTTGATGGACACTTAGGCTCTTTCCATGTTTTAGCTATTGTGGAGAGTGCTGCTATGAACATTGGGGTCCATGTGCTCCTATGCCTAGTTTTAGTTTTTACATTTAGGTTGTTGATCCATTTTGAGTTAATTTTTGTTTATGATGTGAGGTAGGATTCAAACTTCTTTTACATGTGGATATCTAGTTGCCCAGCTTTATTTGTTGAAGGCTAATTCTTTCTCCATTGAGTTATCTTGATAGCTAGTCTGTTTTTATTCAGGTACCTGAGTTCAAGAAATTGCACAGTTGAAATAAAAGTGATATGTGGAATCAATTGGTATCATAGTCCAAAGTATTCTTTATGAATGTTTACTTTTGAACTTTCTGGTCATGTGACTTTTTTCTTTGACTTTTTTGGAAAAGTGGTTTGAAACAAATAAAAATTTTTGTGACTTTGCAGAGAACAATATAAGCCCAACATAGCCATTCAGAGTGCTCCATTTCATACAGGTCAGTAAAAGCAGTTCTTGATAATGTTGCAGAAGGTAGTTGTTTTGTTTTCTTTTTCTTGTTCTCTCTCTTTCTTTTTTCCTCCCTCTCTTCTTCCCTCCCTTCCTTTTTGGTTTTACCTTTGGGATGCATGGCTATTGACTGTATGACCATGGGCAAATTATTTCACTTTTTCTTTAACCTGGAAGATGATGTTGTTAATGTTTTTTTTAAGTCTATTTTGAGAGAGAGTGCGAGCTTGAGCTGGGGAGGGGGAGAGAGAGGTGAGGTGGAGAGAAAAAATCCCAAGTAGGCTCTATGTCGTCAGCATGCAGCCTGATGTGGGGCTTGAACTCATGAACTGTGAATTAACCGACTGAGCTACTCAGGTGTCTTGGTTTTAATAATAATTTTTATACTTCTCTCTGTTCCTCATTTTCCCCCCCAAATGAAAGCAATACTGTGTAGATAGTACAGAAAAATTCAGAAGGGAAAGTAAAACCCTTCCTTTCTTTCCCAGTTAGGTTCCATTCCTGATGTAACTGCTTTTAACCATGTTTGGGGTTTTTTTTTTTTTGTTTGGTTTGTTCTTGTCTCTCATCTTCCCACTCCCTGCTCCTTTGCTCATTTGTTTTGTTTCTTAAATTCCACATATGAGTAAAATTACGGTATTTGTCTCTGATTTATTTCACTTAACATAATACTCTGTAGCTCCATCAGTGTCATTGCAAATGGCACGATATCATTCTTTATGGCTGTGTAATCCTGTGTGTGCGCGCGCATGCCACATCTTTAACCATTTGGTATTGATGGACACTTGAGCTTTTTCTGTCATTTGGCTATTGTAGGTAATATTACTGTAAATAGTGGGGTGCATATATCCCTTTGAATTAGTGTTTTGTATTCTTTGGGTAAAAACCTACTAGTGCAATTGCTGGATCATAGGGTAGTTCTATTTTTAACTTTTTGAGGATCTTCCATATTGTTTTCCAGGGTGGTCACACCTGTTTGCAGTCCCACCAACAGTGTAAGGAGTTCCATTCCCCTTTTGCCACATCCTCACCAACACTTGTTTCTTGTGTTGTTGATTTTAGCCATTCTAACAGGTGCGAGGTGATACCTTGTTGTAGTTTTGATTTTCATTTCCCTGATGATAGATGTTGAGCATCTTTTCATGTGTCTGTTGGCGGTCTATGTTTTCTTCTACCAGTTACATTTTTTTCTTTTGAAAAAGCGATCTATTTTATTCCTCTTTGCACACATCAGTATATGCAAGTGGTTATCTTTTTTTTTTTAATATTTTTTTAAATTTATTTCTAGGAGAGAGAGAGAGCGTGAGCAGGAGAGGGTCAGAGAGAGAGGGAGACACAGACTCTGAAATAGGTCCAGGCTCTGAGCTGGCAGTCAGCACAGAGCCCGATGCGGGGCTCGAACCCATGAACCGCGAGATCATGACCTAAGCGAAAGTCGGACGCTTAACCGACTAAGCCACCCAGGCACCCCTCAAGTGGTTATCTCTTGACTCCATACATCTCTGACACAAAAATGCCCCCTCAGATATGCCCAGTTATTCACCCCACTTCACCCTGCTTGGAGAACTGACGGTCAGTGGGAGGGGCAGAAGGCTTATGTCTCAGGAGGGTTGTTTTTTGTTTTTTGTTTTTTTTGAGACATTTTTGTTGGAAGCTTTGGGTCAAGGGGAGAGATTAGACCCAAGAGTGGGTGTTCCATCCTCCATCTTCCTGGGGAAATCCAAATTCCAAAGGTTTTCTGAAGAAAGGCACCTCTCTCAGCAACCCAGGGAGGGAAAGAGCCCAGACCTAATGCCTGTATCTAAGGCTGAGAGCAAAGTGGGGGTTAAGTGGCAGGGATTGCAGACCCAAGGCATTGGAGTGAAATGCATGCGGGGGAGCGAAGGGGACAGAGTCCCAGAGGCCCAGTTTTGAGCAAAAATTCTTTTTTGTTCCTAATTTTGGTGTTAATTATTACTTTTTGTAATAAACTTATGTTTCTTGATCTATCAATTTTAGACCATATCTTTTCAGTTCCCAGTTCATTTCCCTTTATTTCTCATACCTCCACCCTTTCTCTGCTTCTAGTGTTCATTTTCTATTATGTTGTCAAGGTTTCTAGCTTTTATTTTATGGTTTAGAACTCTTCTAAGCTTTTCTGTACTTACATAGGAAGATTGTAGAAATTGAGTATTAATGACCAGCCTTTGTAGTTATGTATCCTGATAGAAATATTAGTCACTGTAAAACAAGTAACATGGAGCTATAGAGGAACTTCTATTACTAAACCTGTGCTCCTTTAAGGAGACATGTAATAAAGGCCTGATTGGGTGAGGAGAGCTTGTGGAAATTATTTTTAAAATTTAATATTATAATGTGTTCTTATTTATAGCCATTCAGCTTTTCTTGAAGGTAGGCTTTCTGGAGCTCTCAACCTTCTTTTCTTATCTGGGCAGCTTGCTGTTTAGGTCCACTGTACAGCGGTCATCCTGGGCTTACGTTGTACTCCTAGATTAGGTCTGTTGCTTGAATCCCATGTCTTTTTCAAATTCCCTTTTTAATATTACTGAAATGCAATCACAAGTAGTTGTTTTAGTAAGGACATGTGGTGATAAACAGTCTTAATTTCTTCAATACCTGAAAAGACTTGCCTCTGTGCCTGATTGGAAGTTTAGAGGTAGAACTATAAATTGGTAATGCGGTTTTTCCTTCCAAATTTTGAAAACTTTACTCTAGGAATTTAAAATACTGGATGTTGCTAATATAGGTCCGTTACAGATCTGATGGTTATCCTTTTGTAGTCATCTTGTTTAAAATCTTTATGGTGATCTTTTTATCTTTAGTATTTTGTGAAATGTGTGTGGTTGTAAGCCTTTTTTCATTCTTTGGGGGTAACTCTTCAGTTCTAAGACCACCAGATCTGGGGACTATCTGTTTCTTTGATAATTTCTTTCCCTCCTTTTCTGTTTTATCTGAGACTCTTGATGGATGAATGTTGGACTTCTAGATTGATGTTTACTTATGAAGATTTCCTTGATTTTGTCTTTGAACATTTCTATAGAGTTTATTTCAGTGATTGTATTTTTAGTTTATAGAATCTTTCTTTCAGTCACAAATTGTCTTCTCTTTATGGGGAAAAATACCTTGAACTAAGGATGCTAATTCCTTTAAAAAGGTCTCTTGAGACAATTCTCTCTCTCTTTGAAATTTTAATGTTTATTTATTTTTGAGAGAGACAGAGACAGAGTGTGTGAGCAGGGGAACGGCAGAGACAGAGGGAGATACAGAATCTGAAGCAGGTTCCAGGCTCTGAACTGTCAGCACAGAGCCCAGTGCGGGACTCGAAACCGTGAACTGTGAGATCATGACCTGAGCTGAAGTCGGATGCTCAACCAACTGAACCACCCAGGCACCCTGAGACAATTTTCTTATCATTTTGTGGTTTGTGTATACCACAGTACCTTTCTAAAAAGTTTTAAGTATTTGTTTCATAAGTACAAAAGATTATTTATAACAGGTAAAGGTAGATAAACATGAATGTAGCCATCACGTAAGTTGAGAAACAGTTCATTTTATTAGGTCAGCAGGGTGCTCTTTCCTGGTTTCATCCATGATAACATGGCATCATGTTATTACTTTGTAGGTATATAAAATTATGTTATATCTTTATAAGTTTTTATGTGCTTAAAAATTTTATAAAAATGGAATAATACTGTATTTGGGATTTTTTTTGTTTAACATTTTTAATTTTCCACTGTGTGAATACCACTTTATCCATTCTCTTGTTGGAATTTTGTGTTGTTTCTGGGGTGCCTGGGTGGCTCAATCAGTTCAGTGTCTTTGGCCCAGGTCATGATCTCACGGTTTGTGGGTTCAAACCCCACATTGGACTCTTGGGGTTGACGGCGTGGAATCTGGAGTCTGCTTTAGATTCTGTGTCTCCCTCTCTCTCTGCCTCTCCCCTAACACTTCTTGAAAATAAATAAACATTAAAAGATTAAAAAAAGAAATTTGTGTAGTTTCCATTTTTTTCCTATTACAGTCCTTCAAATTCCTTATCAACACTTTGGAAATCCAAAAAGTTCTGAGAATGCAAAAAAGAAAAATTCTATAAACTTACCCTGCATTGATATGACACTGTGTTTTAGTGATCTCATTTAGTATAAATATTTGTATGTTTCACTATAGAAATTTTAGGAGTAAAATAGTTCTACAGTAGGATCTGTCTTGTCTTTCTGGATCCTAATCTCTTAATCTGTGCTAACAGCACCATCAAATTGTCTTAATTAACTCTGTAACAACTTCCACAACAACACATTTCTGTTGCTATAGGGCGTTCATATAGAAAATACATAGATCACGAGAGTACAGCTGAATGAATTTTTTTGCAATATAATCACATGTAGATGAAGAAATAGAACATTGCCAGTACCCTAGAGACTCGTGGTGAGTTCCCTCCCAGAGACTAACCTCTGTCTCCTGAAAGGTACTACCGGCTTGACGTTAGTCTTAAATTAGTTTTGTCTATTTTTTGAACTTTATGTACATGGAATTGTATGGTTTATATATTTTGTGTCTGACTTTTTTCTCAATTTTGTTTACCAGATTCATTTGTATGTAGTTGTAGTTTGTTCCTTCCTCTCCACTAGCAAAATAAGGGTTCCAGTTGATCTATGTTCTTACTTATCTACTCTTTTAATTTCAGATATTTTGGTGAATGTTTAGTGATTTTAATATACATTCTACTAATAGGTAATGACGTTAAGCCCCTTTTAATATATTTATTGCTTATTTGGCAATCTTTATATTGACATGGCCTGCCAGACTTTTTGTCCATTTTGGGGCCGTCTATCTTTTTCATACTGATTTGTAAGAGTTCATCATATATCCCAGATATCTGCTCTTGCAGGTTTATATTTTGCTAGTAATCTCGATTCCCCAGCTCTGTAAGTCTATTAAAAATCTTGACTTCTCAACCTATCCATTGCTGTTTCCCCGTTGGCAAATATTTCTAGGAGAAAAAAGTCATCAAATGTTGAACTCGATTTTTTAGATTTCCCTACTTTCCACAGTATTGGCCTCTCAGGTCCTTGCCAACTTTATAGTGCTTCATGCCTTCAAATGGATGTTTTTCATATTACATTCCATTTTTAAATTTTCACAGAGAGGGTTGGTCTCAAACAATTTACTCCATCATTGAGGGATAAGAAGTAGGTCAGTTTTTCTTCCCTTGTAGCTCTTTAGGGAACTTCCTGGCTGTTTGATCCTCTATGTACTTTTAAAATCATTTTTTTTAAGTTATATGGACACATCCAAACATGCACAATCTGTTGGGATTTTGATGAGAAATGCACTGAATCTGTAAGTCAGTTTGGAGAGAACTAAATTCTCTTAACCATGAATACTGTAATCTCTATTTAGGTCTTTAACAATATCTTTCATAAGGTTTTATAATTTTCAACTAAGCTATTTGCAAATATTTTGTTAGTTTTATTTTTAGGTGCTTTATTTTTTTGTAGCAAAAAATTATTTCATAATTATAATTTCTACCTTGCTGGTGCATAGAAGTACAGTTTGACTTTGTAACAACCTTGTTATACTCCTAAATGTGATAAATTATCTGTAGAATTCTTTTGGATATTCTGTGTAGACAGACCTATCTGAATAATGACCTCTTTGTTTCTTCCTTTCCAATTCTTATGCTTTTTTTTCTTTCTTTTTCTTGTCTTAACGTGCTGGCTAGGATCTCCAGTACAATGTTGAATAGAAGCGGTGATGGGGGCATCCTGATCTTGTTCCTGATTTTAAAGGGAATGCTTTCAAAGTTTCACAGTTAAGTATAATGCTTGCTGTAGGTTTATTGTAGATAATCTTTTCAGGTTAAGGATGTTCCTTTCTATTATTAGCCTGCTTAAAAAAAAAAAAACAAGTCATGAATGGATGTTGAATTTTATCAGAAGCTTTCTCTGCATTTTTTGAGATGTTTTTCTTTTATAAACTGTTAACATGGTGAAATACGTGTAGTTTAAGTATAAGGTCAACCTTGATTTGTCTCCTTTTTTCATTATTGGACTCAAATTGAAGATAATAAATTTAAGATTTTTCTAATAGTAATATTGACTTAAAATTTAAAAAAATACATTTTTCTTCTTCTGGAAGAATTTATGTAAGGTTGGAATGATCTGTTTAAGTGTTTGGTAGACTCCCTGCTAAAATTGTTACTGGTGTTTTTGTGGGACACTTCTTAACCGCTGATTCAGTTGCTTTGGTTATAGGATTGTTCGTATTTTCAATTTTCAAGCCAGTTTTGGTAGGGTATACTTTTATAGGAAGTTGTCCATTTTATTCACATTCTTGAATTTATGGTATTAAGTTGTTAATCTCTAATTTTGTAGAATCTGTAGTTAGGTCCCTTTATCTTTTTTCTTTTAATGCCTTAAAAAAACTTTTTAAGGAATCAAAGTCCTGTTTCTTTTTGGTTATTTATTTATTTTTAAGTGCTCTTCATTGTATCCTTCCCCCATTTCATTAATTTCTGCTCTTTGTTTCCTTAAATGTCTTTTGGGTTTATTTCTATTCTTTTTCTAATTTCTTAAGTCAGACATCTTTTTAATTTTCAGGGTTTTAACATAGGTCTCTGTTGCTTTGCCTGCATCACACAAATTTTGATGTGCAATAATTTCATTATTTTTCTCTTGTACTTTTCTATTTTCCACTTTGAATTCTTTAGTTTGCGAGTTATTTAAAAGTTTTCTTTCTAAACATATGGGTGTTTCTTTAGTTATTGATTTGTAATTGTGTTGTGGTTAGGAAGCATGATCTCTATGCTACTAATCCTTTGAAATCTCATAGGACTGTGGTCAGTTTTTATTTTTGTTTGTACATGGAAGAGAATGGTATTTTGCAGTATAAGCATAGTTTTATATATGTCTGGTAGTTAGGCTTATTAATTCTGTTCACATCTTCGGTATGTTTTTAGATAGCAGAAGTAGGTTAATCTTTTAGCAGAGTGTTTTTCCCCCAGTTCTACCAATTTTTAAAATAGATTTGTTACTAGTACATGGAAGTTTAAACGTATGTTTTCCTGTTGAGTTGGGACATTTGCTCTGTGTAGTGACTATGTCTTTGAATGTTTTTTATATGACATACTGCTGTTTTGTATTATACATATACTGTTTTTTTATGGTCAGCTAATTTTTTCTGAAATTTAAAATTCTCCCTTCTATATTTTTGTGTTCTTTTGTTTTAGTTTTCTCTCTTGTAAATACCATGCTACAATTAATTAAAAAAATTAATCTGCTCTAGTAGTCTTGGTCTTTGTAATTTTTAATTAAACTTTTTATTAAGGTAATTGTCAGTTTACTCACGGTTACAAAATCGTAGACAGACCTTTCATGGAGTCTATACCTAGTTTCCCACAGTGGTATCATCTTGTAAAACCATATCAGTATCACAAAGATATTGACATTGACACAATCAAGATATAGACCATTTTCCTCACTATAAGGATCCCTCAATATTGTCATTTTTATCACCATACCGTATCCACTTCCCATTCTTAATATTTCAGACCCAACTCATCTCTTCTTCATTTCCATGGTTTTATCTTTTCCAAGAATATTATATACACGGAATCATACTTTGGGTTTGTTTTGTTTTTTGTTTTCATTCAGCATCATTCTCTGGAGACGCATTCATGTTATGTGAATTAATAGTTCATCCCTTATTGCTGAGAAGTAGTTCATGGGTGGATTTGTTTAACCATTTACCTGTTGAAAGACATCTGTATTTAGAGTTTTGGGCTGTTAAATAAAAGTACTTTTAGATTTCTGCAAAGGTTTTTTTTTTGTAAACGTAAGTTTTCATTTCTCTGGGTAAAATGTCCAGGAGTGCAATACCTGGGTTGTATAGTTATTGTATATATAGTTTTTTAAGAACTTGCCAAATTGTTTTCCAGAGTGGCTGTACCATTTTACATCCCTCCCAGCAATATATGGAGTGATCCAGTTTCTCAGCATCCTCTCTAGCATTTGGTGTTATCACTGTTTTTCATTTTAGTCGTTTTGGTATGTAGCCGGGGATCCTTCCCTGAGGTTTTAATTTGCACCCCCTAGTGGCCGTAATGACACTGAACGTGTTTTCATGTGCTTAGTTTCTGTCTGTATATCCTTACAGATGAACTGTCTCTCCATGCCTTTTGCTCATTTTTAAGTTGGATTTTTTTTCTGTTGAGTTTTGAGAGTTCTAGATATATCCTGGATACCAGTCCTTTGTTAGATACGTGGTTTTGCAAATGCTGATGTTAAGCCTGTTGACGGTCTTTTCATCTTTTTAAGAGAGTCTTGCAGAGCACAAGTTTTTAATTTCAGTGAAGTCCAATATATCATTTTTTCTTTTGTGGGTTTTGCTTTGAATGTCCGGTCTAAGAACTCTTTGCCTAGACCTAGTTCTTGAAGATTTTCTTCTGTGTTTTCTGCTAATAGTTTTATAGCTTTAGTATAACGTTTAAGACCATGATCATTTGGAGTTATTTTTGTATAAAACGTAAGACATAGTGAGATGTATATAATTTGCTTCAGCACCATTTGTTGAAAGGCAGTCTTTCCTCCACTGAGTTACTTTTGCACCTTTGTCAAAAACTATTTCACATATTTGTGTAGGTCTGTTTCTGGGCTATCTGTTCTGTTTATTAGACCTATGTGTTACTTCTGCTAATAACAGCCTAGATTACAGAGCTACATTGTGAAATGAAATAGACTGATTTCTATATTTTTTCAAATTGTTTTAGCTCTTCTAGTTTCTTTGTCTTTTCAGAAAAATTTTAGAATAATCTTGTCTATCTAAAGAAGTCTTCGTGGGATTTGGGTAGAAATTGTGTTAAATCTATGTCAGTTTAGGGAAGGTTGATGTTGCTTCTTTGTTGATTCTTAAAAGTCATGAAGAATTCATTCATTTAGATTTTCTTAGACATCTTTCATTAGCATTTTGTAGCTTTCAGTATACAATTCTTGTGTTTTGTTATATTTTTAAACATGCATTTTTATTTTTGGGGGAGTGATTATGAATAATACTGTGTTTTTAACTTGTGTTTTTGAATGTTCTTTGTTAGTATATAGAGATGTGATTGGTTATTTGTGTGTTGGTCTTGTCTCCTCTGACCTTACTGAAGTCAGTTATTGGTTCTAAGAGCTGTTGTATAGATCCTTAAGGGTTTGCCAATACAGAAAATTAAATTTTTTTTCTTTCCAACCTGTATGCCATTTATTTCCTCTTTGCGTCTTTTCCTTTATCCAGAACTTACAGCACCATGTTGATTAATAGAGTGGGAATTGATATTCTTGCTTAATTTCCAATTTTAGGGGGATGGATTCAGTTTTTTACCGTAAAGTGTGCTATTAGCTCTAGATTTGTTGTAGGTAATTTCTAGCAATTTGAGGACGTTCTATATTCCTGTTTTTCTGAGAATTTGTATGATGAGTGGATGTTGAATTTGTTAAATGCATTTTCTGCATTGACTGTTTTGATCATATGGTTTTCTTTTTTTTACCTATTAAGGTATACTGCATTAATTTCAAACATAGAACTAGCCTTGTATCCCTGGAATAAACCTCACTTGGTCGTGGTATATAATTTTTTTGTATATTACTGAATTGTGTTTGGTAACAATTTGTTAAATATTTTAACATCTATAAGTTGTGATGGATATTGGTTTATAATTTTATTTTTATACTATTTTTGTCTGGTTTTGCCATCAGGGTAATATTAGGTTTATAAAATGAATTTAGAAGTATTCTCTCATCTTTTATTTTCTGAAAGAAATGACATCAAATTAGTGTTAATTTTTTAAAGTTTATTTATTTATTTTGAGAAACAGTGCATGCATGAGCAGGGGAGGGGCAAAGGAAGAGGGAGGGGAAAGAGAGAGAGAGAGAGAGACTGAGACTCCCAAGCAGGCTCCATGCTGTTAGCACTGAGCCTGATGCAGGGCTTGAACTCAAAAACTGTGAGATCAAGACCTGAGCTGAAACCAAGAGTTGGACGCTTAACTGACTGAGCCACCTAGGCACCCCAATATTAATTCTTCTCTAAACATTGGGTAGAATTCTCCAGTAAAACCATTTAGTCCTGATCATTTCCTTTTTGGGAATTTTAAAATTATGAATTAAATTTCCCGAGTAGTTGATGGGGTATTTAAATTATCTATTTCATATTGGGTGAGTTGGGTAGTTTGTAGTTTTCAAAGAATTAGTCCTTTTTAAAAAACTTTTTTTTAAAAAATTTAGTTTTGAGAGAGACAGAGAGTGCAAGTGAGGGAGGAGGAGCAGAGAGAGATGGAGACACGGAATCTGAAGTCGCCTCCAGGCTCTGAGCTGTCAGCACCGAACCTGATTATGAGGCTAGATCATGACCTGAGCTGAAGTCGGAAGCTCAACCTACTGAGCCACCGAGGCGTCCCAAGTCCTTTTCATATAAATTGCCAAATTCCTGTGTATAAAGCTGTTCTTAGTATTGTTGTACTATCTTTTTGATGTCTGTGGTTTCTGTAGTGGTATCTGCTAATCTTTCTGTTTTAATTGGAAAGTTTATTTCATTTTAATTTTGGGATTACTGATGTGTTTGTATTTATCCATTTTTTTGTGTGTTTTGTCTCCCCATCTGTTTTCTTGCCACCTTTTGGACTGATACTTTCCTGTCCTCTTTCTCATGTTTTCTGTCATTTTCTGCCATTTGTTTTTTCACGTATTCTTGGAGTTTTCTAGTTTTCTTTAGAAATTTTAAGACCTGTAAATCTGAAACTATCCTTTTCTTACCTACAGAATATTGCTCCCCACTCTACCAGCTACACACATGCCTTTGTTGCTTGGCAGTTTTGTTCTGTCATTTCTTAGCCTCACAGATTTGATATTGTAATTTTACATAGTAAATATATGTTTAAGCTAATCACCTCCCTCTTGGGTTTGTCATTTTCTTTGCTCATCCTTCTGCTACCTTAGATTCCTCTGGTTCAGCAGTGATGAACTTTTTGCTTTTCCAGACATGCTTTCTTCCTCAGCGGCTTTTGCACCCGCTGTGTCCTATGCCTTGGAATACCTTTCCTTACATACCCATTGGGTAAGATACCCATTCTTTTTTTTTTTTTTTAATATTTTTTTAATTTATTTCTAGGAGAGAGAGAGACAATGTGAGCAGGGGAGGGTCAGAGACAGAGGGAGTCGCAGACTCTGAAACAGGCTCCAGGCTCTGAGCTGGCAGTCAGCACAGAGCCCGACGCGGGGCTCGAACCCACGAACTGCGAGATCATGACCTAAGCGAAAGTCGGACGCTCAACCGACTAAGCCACCCAGGTGCCCCAAGATACCCATTCTTACTACTTCAGTGACCTATTCAGTTACCTGCTGAGTGAGACCTTCCCTCTTTAAAATTGCAAATCCTGTACCATTTCCTTCGGTGTCCTTTTTTCCATTAGTTTTGTTCTTTGTATTCATCACCTGCCATATTCTATATTTTGTTTTTTATGGTAAGTTTTACTCTGTGAAGCCCTTCAACTCATTACTCATTCATTGGAATTTTATTGTATTTATTAAATTAAGTCGAGAGTTATTGACATATTTTCAATATTCACTATTTTTATCTAGTAACATGATATATTTCCTTAATTTATTCAAGGGTTCATTTATGTCCTGTTGCTTTTATGCAGCTCTTGCAAAAATTTTAAATTTATTCCTTTACATTTTATATTTTTATGTTACTTAGACTTGTTAAAATACTTGTTTTCCTTATCAGTTACTTAAAAATCTATTTGATGTATAGAAAACTAAAAGTTTTCTTAACTTAGTATTATTAGGTCTTAGTTTTCAGTGGATTCCTTTATATTTTCTTTTTTTAAAAAAATTTTTAATGTTTATTTACTTTTGAGAGAGAGAGAGAGCGAGAGAGAGCACGCGCGAACAGGGGAGGGACAGAGAGAGAGACACACACAAAATCTGAAGCGGGTTCCAGGCTGCAGGATGTTAGCAGAGAGCCTGATGTGGGGCTTAAACTCACAAACTGCAAGATCATGACCTGAGCCAAAGTCAGACGCTTAACCGACCGAGCCACCCAGGTGCTCCTTCTTTATATTTTCAGTGTTGAAAGTTCTGTCATTTGTAAGTGATATATGTTACTTCTTCTGTTTTTTTAAATGTGTATTTTGAGAGAGAGCATGAGTGAGTGAGAGAGCGTGTACAGGTGGGGAAGGGGCAGAGAAGGAGAGAGAGAGAATCCCAAGCAGGTACCATGCTGTCAGTGCAGAGTCCAATGTGGGGCTTGATCTCACAAATGGTGAGATCATGACCTGAGCCGAGATCAAATTGAGTCGGGCATTTAACCAACTGAGCCACCCAGGCACCTCTAAATGTTACTTCTTTTAAATTGGTATTGTCTAGGTACTTCAGAATAACTTTTAATGAGAAAACGTATCTTTTATAGGTATTTATGATATATTTCATCTTTAAAGGTGATATTTGTTACTGATTTCTGATAGCTACCTTTTATCATGTTAACAGAGTTTTATTCTGATTATTGAGAATTTTTATCAGTAAAGAATAGATAGACTTTTTCAAATGCCCTTCTAGCATTTATGCAGATTAAACATGAGCTTTTTTAAACCAATAAATCCTTTTGTATTGTTTTCCTTCCTTTATCAATTTTCAGAATAATGAGTTGGTTTCTTAACATCCTGTAACAGAGTTCAGTGAGCTATGTTTTTTGTTTTTTTCATTTAAAATAATTTTTTTAATGTTTATTTTTTGAGAGACGGCATGAGCAGGGGAGGAGCAGACAAAGAGAGAGACATAGAATCTGAAGCAGGCTCCAGGCTCTGAGCTGTCAGTGTGGAGCCTAATGCGGGGTTTGAACCCAAGAACTCTGAGATCATGACCTGAGCCGAAGTCAGATGCTTTAACCGACTGAGCCACCCAGGCACCTCTGTTTTTGTTTTTTGTTTTTTGTTTTTTGTTTTAAGTAGGCATCATGCCCAGTGTGGAGCCCACTATGGGGCTTGAACTCGTGCCTCTGAGATCAAGACCTGAGCTGAGATCAAGAATTGGACATTTAACAGATTGAGTCACCCAGGTGCCCCAGTTGTGTGTGTGTGTGTGTGTGTGTGTATGTGTGTGTTTTAAGTATTGTTATGAATGAATAATTTTTAATGTATTTGATGTGTTTGGTTTGATGCAGTTTTTGTTCTCTTCGATGGTCCAGTTAACTTGTCTTGGGCTACTGGAATGTTTTCTCTGTCCTTCTGACAAGATTCCAGTAGTCTCTTATAGCTTCTTTGCTTCCTGGTATGATAAAATGTTCTAGGCTCATCTTGTGCATTTCCTACCTCAGACTTGAAATTAGCCATTTCTTCAAGGAGCCTGGTTTCCTTTTGTGGGAAATGGTATTTAGCTCACAATCTGTTTTTCCCTACTTTCAACCAATGTTTGCTCAATTAAATCTGTAATACTTTTAGATTTATGGAAAAATTAGGAAGATCATGCAGAGAGTTGCTCTGTACCCCATAACTGGTTTCCTCCATCCAAGGAAACTTTTTACTATGGAAACATTCTTATATTTACAAGGTTGAGAATTTACCCTGTACCCAGTACTCAGCTTCAGCAGTTATCAACTCTTTTGTTCATGTCTCTATTCCCCCCAATGATTTTTTTTCAAGTTTCTGGGATTTTTATTTTCTTAATTGAGGTAAAATTGATATATAACATTATATTAGTTTCAGGTGTATAGCATGATTCACTGTATGTGTTGCAAATGATTATCACAATAAATCTAGCAAATATACATCATCTTACAGTTCCTAAAATTTTTTTTAAGTTTATTTATTTTGAGATAGAGTGTGCAAGCAGGGGAGGGGCAGAGAGAGCAGGGGACAGGATATGAAGCAGGTTCCATGCTATTAGCAGAGAACCTGATGCAGGGCTCAAACCCACGAACCATGAGATCATGACCTGAGCTGAAGTCAGACACTTAACTGACTCAGCTACCCAGGCACTCAACTAAAATTTTTTCTTAGGAGAACTTTTAAGATCTCTCTTTTCAACTCTCAAGTATACAGTATGCTATTATTAACTATACTTATCGTGCTGAACATCACATCCCCATAATATTTAATTTATAACTGAAAGTTTGTACCTTTTGATCCCCTTCACTCATATTCTCCCCCCCGCCCCCCACCCTCACTGAAACCACTAAATTGTTCTATCTATGAGCTTGTTTTTTGTTTTGTTTTTAGGTTTCACATGTGAGATCATATGGTATTCGCCTTTCTCTATATGACTTATTTCACTTAGCATAATGCCCTCAGGTTCTATCCATGTTTTCACAAATGGCAAGATTTCATTCTTTATATGGCTAAGTAATATTCCAATTGTGTGTGTGTGTGTGCGCGCGCACGCTGCAATGTATACAAAACTGTGAGGTGTATGTGTATACATACAGCTTCTTTATTCATTCCATTTTTGGACACTTAGGTTGTTCCGTAGCTTGGCTATTGTATGTAAATAATGCTGCAGTAATTATTTGGCAGGGGTACATCTATCTTTTCAAGTTAGTGTCTTCATTTTCCTCAGGTAAATACCCACAAGTAGAATTGCTGGATCTTGTTACAGTTCTATTTTTAATTTTTTGAGGAACCTCCATACTGTTTTCCATAGTGGCTGCGCCCATTTACACCACCACCAACAGTGTGCACGGGTTCCCTCTTCTCTACAGCGTTGCCACCATTTATTATTTCTTGTCTTTTTTGATAGTAGCTATTCTGACAGGTGTGAAATGATATCTCATTGTGGTTTTGCTTTGCGTTTCCCTGATGATTAATGACGTTGAGCATTGTTTCGTGTCCTTGTTGATCATTTGTATGTCTATTCAGATTTTCTGGCCAATTATTAAAAAGTATTTAAATTCCAGTTACCTAACATATAGTGTAATATTAGTTGCAGGTGTACATATAGTGATTGACCACTTCCATACAACTGGCGCTTATCACAAGTGCACTCCTTCATCCCCATCACTTATTTAACCCATCCCCCCCAACCATTTCCTTTCTGGTGACTATCAATTCTCTATAGTGAAGAGTCTTGATTTGCACCTTTCTCTCTTTTTCCCTTTGCTCATGTTTCGTTTCTTAAATTCCACCTATGAGTGAAATCATGTGGTATTTGTCTTTTTCTGACTTATTTCACTTAGCAGAATACTCTTTAGCTCCATCTGTGTCGATGCACATTTGCCTAATTTTTAATGGAATTTTTTTGTTCTTTTTATGAATTCTTTATATATTTTGGATATTTACCCCTTATTGGAGACATGATTTGCAAATATTTTCTTCCTTTACATAGGTTGCCTTTTCATTTTGTCGATGGTTTCCTTTGCTTTGTGGAAGCTTTTTAGATTTGATGTAGTTCCACTTGGTGTTTTTGTTGTTGTTACTTTTGCTTGTGGTGTCAGATTTAAAACGACATTGCCAAGGCCTGTGTCAAGGAGCTTACAAGCCATGTTTTCTTCTAGGATTTTTATGGATTCAGGTTCAAGTCTTTAGTCCATTTTGAGTTAATCTTTGTGTATAGTGTAAGATAATGGTCCAGTTTCATTCTTTAGCATGTGGCTGTTCAGTATTCCCGGCATCATTTATTGAAAAGACTATCATTTTTCCATTGTATAATCTTGGCTCCTCTGTTATTAATTGACCATATATGAATGGGTTTATTTTTGGGCTCTCTGTTCTGTTCCATTGATCTATATGTTTTTTCGTGTCCATACCTTACTATTTTGATTATTTTAGCTTTGTATTACAGTTTGAAAACAGGGAGCCTGATGCCTTCAGTTTTGTTCTATTTTCTCAAGACTGCTTTGCCTATTTGGAGTCTTCCCCAAATGATTTTAAAGGAAATCTCCTGTATCGTATAATCTTACCCATAAATATTTTAGTATGCTGCTATAAGGATAGAAATCCTCTTAACCAAGTAATGTACAAAGTTTATGTTAAGCCACTTAAAAAAATTTTTTTAATGTTTTATTTATTTCTGAGAGAGAGAGAGGGAGGGAGGGAGGGAGGGACAGACAGAGAGACAGCGTGAACAGGGGAGGTCAGAGAGAGAGGGAGGCACAGAATCTGAAACAGGCTCCAGGCTCCAGGCTCTGAGCTAAGCTGTCAGCACAGAGCCCGACGCGGGGCTTGAGCCCACAAACCACAAGATTGTGACCTGAGCCAAAGTCAGACGCTTAACCAACTGAGCCACCCAGGTGCCCCTATGTTAAGCCATTTTTATTTTCCTGGATTAAACTGCATTTGGGTACTTTGAGGGCTTTTGTATCTATATTCACTGGAAATATTGATGAAAGACTTTGCTGGTCCACATTGGGAAATGGGAAGAAATAGGTGGTATTCTAGGCTACCTTTTTCATCAGACTTTTGCTTAAAATTTGAATTAGTCTGACTCCGTGCTGAAGTTTGGAGAACAAAAATTTGCATCTTAACAAATTTTGTCTTCAACAGATTTTTTCATGTTTGTCTTCTAACATGTCTTAAAAAAAATTATTTTAGGGGCGTCTGGGTGGCTCAGTCGGTAAAGCGTTGGACTTCAGCTCAGGTCATGATCTCATGGTTCCTGCATTCAAGCCCTGCATCGGTCTCTGTGCTGACAGCTCAGAGCCTGAAGCCTGCTTTGCATTCTGTGTCTCCCTCTCTCTCTGTCCTTCCCCTACTCACACTCTGTCTCTTTCTCTCTATCAAAAGTAAATAAATATTAAAAATTTTTGTTTCATTTTATTTATTTTATTTATTAGTTTAATTTTATTATTTTTTTATTTATTTTTTGTGAGGAGGGACAGAGAGACGGGGGGACATAGAATCCACAGGAGGCTCCAGACTTTGAGCTGTCAGCACAGAGCCCGATATAGGGCTCGAACCCATAAACTGTGAGATCATGAACCAAGCTGAAGCCAAAGGTCCAACAGCTGAGCCATCCAGGTGCCCCTGTATTTAACTTTTTGACTTACTATTTTGAACAGCTTTTAAGAAACAGCATTCCATCTTTTCCTTGAAGGCTTCATAGAAACTATTCATTAAGCTGTTTTGTCTGGGTAGATGCTTTTGGAAGTAGTGGCTGCAAAGGGAATAGATCTCTTCTCAAATCAGGTTGCATATGTTTTTCTAGGAAGTAACTGTAAGTTATTAGAATATAGTTGTATATGCTGTTCTCGTTGTTTAAAGAAATTTGCTTAGTGTTTGTGTTCTTTAATGTTCTTTTTCTCATTCTCAACACTATGTTTTCTTTCACTTTTTTGGACCTGACATTAGAGACTTTTCTGCTTTTGCTCTATAATTCAAGTCTTTTTTAATCCTTGATTCCTTACTCTTTTGAAGGTGTGTGTTACTTTTTTGCTTTTTAAACACTTAATTTTAAATTTTGTATTGTATAATAATAGAAGCATTGAGGGAGATGTTCTCCCAAGCTTTGGCTTATTTTATAAATTTTGAAATGTAGTATTCTCTTTATTTCTTTTATTAAAAAATTTTTTTTTTTTTATTTTTCAAGTTTATTTTTGACAGAGACAGCGGGAAGGGACAGAGGGGGAGAATCCCAGGCAAGTTCAACACTGTTGGGGCTTTGAACTCACGAACCTTGAGATCATGACCTGAACCAAAATAAAAAATCAGATGCTTAACTGACTGAGCCACCAGATACCCCTTTATTATTTCTTTTAATAGTTGATTTTCAGTTTCAGTTCTTTCAGTCTCGGAGTTATTGTGTTGTAAGGAAGAGATCCACATACAGTCTCTCAGGTCAAAGACATTTAATTATAGGGAAAACATGAATTCACAGGAATACAGTGCTGCAAACTAAGGCCTTCTATGACCTCTGAAATGGAGAGGAATTGGAGCATCTTTCTGATTTGTCACATAGCTTCTCTTATGACTTGGTCACTCCTCGGATGTATTGATATATATCTGGTAGTTTTTCTTTATCCATTCCTACTTATAAACAAAGATGTAAGTTGTTTTAATATTGTAGTTGGGGAGCACCTGGGTGGCTCAGCCTATTAAGTGCCTGACTTTGACTCATGTCATGATCTCTCAGTTTGTGAGTTCAAGCCCCACATTGGGTTTTCTGCGGGCAGTGCGGAGCCTGCTTTGGATCCTCTGTCCTCCTCTATCTTGGCCACTCCTTCACTCGTTCATTTTCTCTCTCTCAAAAATAAACATTTAAAAAAATTGTAGTTGGGATAGACGGTGTTAATAATGTGATTTATCAATTTCCCACAGCAGCTCCTTTCCCTACCCTATATTATACATTCTGACAGATGGAGGATCTACAGAGTTGGTGTTGATCTTTACCATGGCTTCCAACCTATTAGAATTTCCCCCAAATTCTGAACTACTTGTGCACTTTCTATCTTGTGTTTAAGAGTTAAGGAGCAGGGCCGTCTGGGTGGCTCAGACAGTTGAGTGTCAGACTCTTGATTTCAACTCAGGTCATGATCTCACAGTTTGTGAGTTCAAGCCTTGTGTTGGTCTCCATTCTGGAAGTATGGAGCCTGCTTGGGATGCATTCATATTCTCTCTCTCTCTCTCTCTCTCTCTCTCTCTGTCCCTCCCTCCCTCGTTTTTCTCTGCACTTCCCCTGCTTTCTCTCTCCCAAAAAAATAAACCTAAAAAAAAAAGTTGAAGAGCATTCTTACTCATTGGGTATTGCATGTAACTATCATACTTACTTCCTTAATGAGGTATTTTCTAAATGTAGCACTTTTCAACTTGCCTTGACTCCTGTAGTTCCAATTTTATAATGCCTCAGCTTTAATTTTTAAAATAATTTTGTTACTTTAATTTGATAAATAAGGTTGACTTAAAGTTCTGGTCTTAATTTATACTAGCTTTTCTTTAGAAATCCAGATTGTTTATGTATCTTTTTAAAAATTAGTCATGCCAACATATTTCTCTCTAGTTCATAGAATTTCCTTAAAATCGATTAGCAAGCATTTATTGAATTTCTTTTGTGTAGAGCATATAGCAATTGTCATTGAACTCTTAGAAGACAGACTTTGGGAGGAAGCAGGGTAGACTGGATAAAGTCCACTTGAAAAAAGTTACACTAAAAATTATACTAAAGATATAGACATTAGAAGTTGGTGGAGAAAAAGAACTAAAATCCATTCTTGGTAGTATTCATAGCAGGCTTACCTTACGTGGTACCAAAAAAAAAAAAAAAGGCATCTCTTTAAGAAGAAATGGGATCCAGCAAGATTTGTAAAGAAAAACATGCAGAACTTGACTTAGCTCCATAGAGAAGTATCTTAATAGCAAATGATAACTAGAGGAGAGTTTTTGTTGATGTTTGTTTTTGAATAGAAATAGATGACAGGAGGGATGAAGTGACATTTCCAACATCCTGAGTTTTGATGCCAGGACTTGACCTACGTGCAATTACTGATTGTTGTTGTGAAGTTTTCCATAATACACCATTGAACTCAAAGCCATCCTTTTTCAGCAGTACTTCATTTTTGCAGCATTTTGCAGTGTAGAGACCATCCTTTTCTGGTTTCCTTTGCCCTTCCCCAGACCAAAGGATTTTTTTCTTTTTCTTTTCTTTTCCTTTTTTTTTTTTTTTTTTGCAGAATTTCCTAATTCCACATTCATGTTCTGAGTTCTTATCTCTTTCTTCCTTTTTGTTGATATATTTACAGTAGTTAATAGAGCTAATTGCATTAGCATTCTTTGCCAGATAAAGTTACCATTGGAAAGTAAATGATGTGAGACCTCCCAGAAATTCAGTTTTGAGAGCACAGCTTAGGGTGACTTTGTGTTCTTTTTTGTCATTTCTGTAAAACAAGTCTCCTTAAAACAAGGAATATCTGAAAATAAGGAGGGAAACAAAATAATGAATTTGGAGTTATATTTCTTTAGAAAGTATCACAGATGTGTATCTGTGTGACTGCCTTTGTTAGCATTCTCATGAGTTAATGCTGCTTACGCTCCTGTAATAACACATGCCAACTTGAAGTATTAGGATTGGGGACTTTGGGAAAGGTGCACTGCGTTCTTGCTTGGGAAGGTGCTTGGGAAAGCTGTCCTGGTCCTTTTTATACATGAAACCTTGAGTAAACTGTAACTTGACATAGGCCAAGAATGTTCTTGTTTTTCATCATTGTTGCCCATAGCATTGGGGTAAGATAGATAAAATCCTTATTTTAACATACGGAGGAAATGAAGTGAGGTGAAGTGTAAAGGCCATGGTATATGTTGCTGTTAGAGTGTGATTTAGAGCTGCGTGGTTCAGTGTGGGAACCGCTGGCCACTGAGACTCCGAAGCACTTGAAGTTTGTTAGTCCAAACAGAGATATGCTCCAAGTGTAAAATATACTGATTTGAAGACTTAGTGTTAAAAAAGTGGATTATTTTTAAACCACAAAAATTGATTACATGGTGAAATAATATTTTTGATATACTGGGCTAAATAAAGCATATTAAGATTTTAGTGTTTATTGTAGCCACTAGAAGATTTAGAATTAAATATGTGGCTCCTATTTCTATTGGACAGTGCTAGTTGAATATAAAAAGTGGTTGCTAGGATTACAATTTCATGTTCTCTGATTTACACAATATAAAATACAGAGATATATGAAGGAGAATTATGATACAGCTTGTACATGCAGAGTACTTGGATATATTTAAATTTGTGTGCATTTTAGAAAACTAGCAAGTATCATTCTTGACAACTATTTAAAAGCCAACCAGAGTTTAAACAGCTGCTTCTGGGCTGTCTGTGAAACTTAAAAAGTGCAAAACTGAGGACCTACATGAATCAGTACCTGCCGTAGATATTGCCCCTGCACACCTACCAGATTGAGAAGGAATCCCAGGTGGCTGTGGAGTGTGTAGCACTGAGGAGGCAAGGTGGGAGAATTATCCTTAGGATTGTTTTGTGAGGATCAGTTCCGGGTCTTACTCTTCTTTCTGACCACCACTTGGGTACCAGTAAATCTGACCCGAGTGTGGTTTAACCTCCAAGTTCTGAAACTCACTAAATAGATGGATGTAAGAGGCAGCAAGTTATTAAAAGTATTTGCTAGGTTTTGTTAATAAGTAGATGATGAGATGTGAAGCAGGAACTGCTTGTAAGCTTCATTTTATACCCAAGAACAAGTCAGCAGAGTGGCCTGGGGAGAATCTTGCCCTTTGGGATTTATGACCAATCCTTTCCTTGCTCGTTAAAGCTCTTTTTCTCATTGGATACTCAGCTCGGGATTTCACTTGTTTTAGAAGTATGCTAAATAAGATGCGTGTATTTAAAAGTAACTTATTCTCGATGTGGTCTGTTCCTTAATCATTTGAGTTGGGGTGAAAAATTCATTGGATTTTGGATCACAATTTTGTCTTGATTTTGTAGATTTACTGCTTAACCTCAGAAGTTATGCCTATAGTTTTGCAAAAATCTGATCTTCTGTTTGGTTAATTTATGACAGTACTGTAAGAGACATTACAATGTGTGCTAATAGGGCTTACTTTTGAAAAGAAAATTTCATTGGTTATAAATTTCATAGTTATAAAATAAATAGGGGTTTACACTTGAGCATAATCAGATAGTGAGGAGGTTAGTAGAAACTGATAGACCCTAGATTATCAAGATTAAGAATACAGCAAAACATAACACCGTAACTTGAATGTAACTTGGGCAGGCAGTGACTCTATAAATAGGATCAGTTCTAAGTGGTATGTGAAAATGCTGTTACTGGCATATACCGGTTGATAAAATGCTGGTAAAACCAGATTTTACAGTCTGTCTTAGTTGGATGGGGTTTTCATAAGATTGAGGATGACTCTTCGCTTATGTCCTTTTTTTTTTTTTTCCTTTCAGAATATGGTTTCTAGCTTTAGGGTTTCTGAACTACAAGTGTTACTAGGCTTTGCTGGACGGAATAAAAGTGGACGCAAGCATGACCTCCTGATGAGGGCGTTGCATTTATTGAAGAGTGGCTGCAGCCCTGCCGTTCAGATTAAAATCCGAGAATTGTACAGACGCCGATATCCACGGACTCTGGAAGGACTTTCTGATTTGTCCACAATCAAGTCTTCGGTTTTCACATTGGACGGTAGCTCATCACCTGTAGAGCCTGACTTGGCCGTGGCTGGAATCCACTCGTTGCCTTCCACTTCAGTTACACCTCACTCGCCGTCCTCTCCTGTTGGTTCTGTGCTGCTTCAAGATACTAAGCCCACGTTTGAGATGCAGCAGCCATCTCCCCCGATTCCTCCTGTCCATCCTGATGTGCAGTTAAAAAACTTGCCCTTTTATGATGTCCTTGATGTTCTCATCAAGCCCACGAGTTTAGGTAAGTGTTAGAGAAATCAAGTCCTTGTAGACGAGAGAATAAATAAAGCAAGCGGCTTTCAACTATTGACTAATGATTTGCTGTTAATACCATAAAATTGAGACATTACTGCCAAATAAATCCCAGATAAGTAATATTGGCAACCATGACTGAAATCTAATATAAAACTGTTAATTCATCGTACCAGCATTCTTATGGCTTAGAACTCAGATTGCTTCTGTGTATATAGGAACAGTTACAAATATTACTGCCCATAATTTGTGTTTTGATAGCTTTACAGAGATTTAGTTTCTGTTTAACATAGTGTTTAAACTGCTTTCCTAAGGAATAAACCTTTTTTATACTTCATTTTTTTTAATTGGTACACAGAGTTTAGCTTTTTGTTTAATATTGATCTACTGCTCAGAAAATTTAATGGATTTTATTATTACTAAAATTGATACATGGGACTTTAACAAATTTTTACCAACATTGATGACTTCTTTGTTGTAATGGTATGATTTTTTTTTTTAAATCGCCTAATGTAATTATCTGTAGAGGTATTGGGATTTATGATAAAATAAATTGTTTGGGAGATGGCATTTCATAGTTAATTTGAGAGGTTTTTTTTCCCCCATCCTGGGCAAAACTCTTTTTAATTCAAGTTATCTCACAATTCTCTTAAATATATGTGTGTGCTTTTTTCCTTTTGTTAAGGATTAAGCTGTTCTAGATCTTGGTTGAGCCAGAAGGAAATTTTGAGAGGTAGAGCTCATTAATGGGGTCAGTATGGCCTGATTGGTGGTGGTAAGCTTTTCCCAGCCCCTCTCTCCTCACTGTATTTCTTTCTTTCTTTCTTTCTTTCTTTCTTTCTTTCTTTCTTTCTTTCTTTCTTTCTTTCTTTCTTTCTTTCTTTCTTTCCTTCCTTCCTTCCTTCCTTCCTTCCTTCCTTCCTTCCTTCCTTCCTTCCTTCT